>NC_142385.1:1572500-1695000 GCF_059441005.1 Hippichthys cyanospilos
TGCCCTGAAATTGGCTGGCAACCAGCTCAGGGTGTCCCCCGCTTAATGCTAGGCACCCGCAAGCCTGCTCACAGGGGTCCTGTGATGAATGATAAGTGGCTCTAGAAAATAAATTGAAATTTGGTTTATAGATTGTTTACATTCTCAGGATGATCAAATCCCTATATCAATTGTTTGTACATTTTCTTTTTGTAAATAACCACATTTTAGAAAGATCATTGTGGGTGAGAGGGATGTACTGTACTATCCAGAGGTTAGGAATGGCAGAGAATGTAGAAGTGCAAGAATGTGTCAATAGAAGAAAAAAATGAAAGAACGGGTGGATTCTTGAGTTCAAAGCTAGCTATTACATGGGAGAAACTACAAGCTGTTCGAGGCATGTAGAAGTCTAATACAAGGGAGGGGTAAGAGAGAGAACTTGGTTAAAAGAGGTTGAGAATCTTTCAGGGCAAACGAGGGATTAAAGCAGAAGAGGCTCTGGAGCGTGTGCTCCATAATTGAATTTCACGCCTGTTGCTTCCTTCTGAAGTAGTGTAGCAAAGCAATCATTTGAAAAGAAAGATCTAAGTCAAGCACTTTGCTAAGCTCAGAGTCGGACCATAGGAAATCTGGGATTACCCAGGCAGTAGTCTGTGATTTACTTGTTCAAAACACAAATGTCCCATTTTGCCAAAGGAAGAGAGGGACAGCAATAACATTTGGCCTTTAATGACAATTATTAGGGTAATTGAAGGAAGATGCTTGGATAATTTGGGCAGATGAGCAATGCATAGACGGTTGAGTAAATAATGAAAGTTTGGATGTGTTTTTGTTGGATGGATAAATGATTTGTTCCTATAGATACAATATTTGGATGAATGGAGGATTAGGGTGAAGGGATAGCTGGCTGGATGGTTTTGGCTGACAAAGTGATGAACAGGACTGTTTACCATGTAGCAAGAGGAAAGAAAAATATTTTTTTTTCTTTTTTTTGCATTTGGTGGGAAAATCCATACATCCATCCATTTTATAGAGCTGTTTATCCTCACAAGGGCCGCGGGTCTGTTGGTGCCTATCCCAGCTGTCTATAGGGAGTAGGCGGGGTGACATCCTGCACTGATTGTCAGCCAAGGGCACAGAGGAGCGAACAACCATTCACGCACCCAATCACACCTAAAGACAATTTATGTAGAGTGTCCAATACACCTGCCATGCATGTTTTATGGAGTGTGGGAGGAAGCCAAAGGGTGGTGGTAAAATTACATGGTAAAATTCCTATTTTAGCATAATACTATGATATCAACCAGAAAAAAGTTTTCCAAATTGGTTTCCACTAAGCTTACCTAATTTATTCAGCTATTTAGAGAGCTGTTCAATTTCACCAAGGGGTGTAGCACAATTATTTTTGGGGTTCGATGAAGGTGACTGAATCAGAAATAAACCAGGTGATTCTGTCATATTTGAGAAATTTCCACTTTTCCAGAACCACACCATGGTGTTTGTATTGCAAAATGGCATGTGTTTTAGCAAATATTTCTTGAAATACCGTGAAAGTATAAGTACCATTTTCACAAGAACTAACACACTCATATGGAGCAATTTCTATGTCTACATTATCTCATTCACACCCAGCCCCGTTTAAAATTACCATAGTTTCCACACTATAAAGTGCACCTGATTATAAGGCGCACCCTCAATTAATGACATATTTTAAAACCTTTTCCATATACAAGGCGCACCGGATTATAAGGCGCACCCTCAATTAATGACATATTTTAAAACTTTTTCAATCACAAAATAGTAATACTCAAAGTAATAACAATAATAGCTCAAATAATAACTCTAAACTCTCAATAGCATAATAACTCAATGTCAATATGACCAACCTTGTTGAACAGTAAACACACAACAGGTAAACAGGTAAAGCTTACTTTATCAGTTCATTCCCCATCTACGAATCCCAATCTCAATATTTTTCCATATATAAGGCGCACCTGATTTTAAGGCACACCATCAGCTTTTTAAAAAAAATAAGGCTTTTAAGATGCGCATTATAGTGCGGAAAATATGGTATATGGTTAACATACCATTAATTGAGTTAAAAGAAAACAATACATCACACAATAATTGAGCAATATTATTGAATAGAAACATGACAACACATTAACTGAAAAAATAGTATTCAGAGGTACTTCTACTTCGAAATTATTTCGTTACAAAAGCAACTTTGCAATGTTAATCTTTCATAAATAGAGCAAATTTTTACATGATAATAGCTTAATTTGTTCCAAGCCCCAAAACGGCTCCTAAACCCTTTAAATATTAAGTTCAAAATCAAAGACGGAAACAAACACATATAAGAATTACATTAGCACACAATAATCAAAATATTTAATGTAAAGAACAATTTAAAATGCTCCTAAACCCTTTAAAAGGACACTGGGTAAGATTTAGACCGTTACTAAATAAAGAGGAATAAATTAAATGATCCATCCATCCATCTTCTACCATTAATATCTGGGGTCGGGTCGTGGGGGCAGCAGCTTGAGCAAGGAAGCCCAGACTTCCCTCTCCCCGGCCACTACATCCAGCTCTTCCGGAAAGATCCCCAGGCGCTCTCAGGCCAGCTGAGAGATATAATCCCTCCAGCGTGTGCCGGTCGTCCCAGGGGCCTCCTTCCAGTGGGACATGCCCGAAACACCTCACCGGGAAGGCGCCCGGGGGGCAGCCTAATCAAATGCCCGAACCACCTCAGGCGGTTCCTCTCCACACGGAGGAGCCCCTCACGGATGACCGAGCTTCTCACTCTATCTGTAAGGGAGAGCCCGAACACCCTGCGGAGGAAACTCATTTCGGCTGCTTGTATCCAGGATTTGTTCTTTCGTTCACGACCCACAGCTCGTGGCCATAGGTGGGGCAGGAACGTCGATTGAGTGGTAAGCAGAGAGCTTCACCTTTCAGCTCAGCTATTTCTATACCACGGCAGACAGGTGCAGAATCCGCATGACAGCGATCCGTGTGTCAATCTCACGCTTCAACCTACCCTCACTTGTGAACAAGATACCGGTATACTTGAACTCCTCCTCTTGGGGCAGCACCTCATCCCGGAGAGGGCAGCCACCCTTTTCCGATGGTCTCAGATTTGGAGGTGCTGATCTTCAAGCCAGCCGCTTCACACTCGGCTGCAAACCACTCCAGTGAGAGTTGGAGGCCACGGCCTGAAGCAGCAAACAGCACCACATCATCCGCAAAAAGCAAAGACGCAATGCTGAGGCTCCAAAACCGGACCCCTTAATGGAAGCATTGTGCCTAGAAATTCTGTCCATAAAGGTAATGAACAGAATCGGTGAAAGAAGGCAGCCTTGGTGTAGTCCAACTCTCACTGGAAACAAATTCGATTTACTGCCGGAAATGCGGACCAAGCTCTGACATCAGTCGTATGGGGACCAAACAGTCTGTATCAGAGCATCCGGTACCCCATACTCCCGAAGCACCCCCCACAGAGATCCCAAGGGACATGGTCGAACGCCTTCTCCAAGTCCACAAAGCATATGTAGACTGTTTGGGCAAACTCCCATGCACTTCCGAGGAACCTGCAAAGGGTCTAGAGGTGGTCCACTGTTCCACGGCCAGGATGAAAACCACACTGCACCTCCTGAACCTGAGACTCGACTTCCTGATGGACCCTTTTCTCCAGCACCCCTGAATAGACCTTATCGGGGAGGCTGAGGAGTGTGATTCTTCTGTAGATCGAACAAACCCTCCGGTCCCCCTTCTTATAACCGCCACCCCAGTCTGCCAATGCAAGGGCACTGTCCCCGAAGTCCACGTGATGTTGCAGAGGCGTGTCAGCCAGGACAGCCCTACAGCATCCAGAGCCTTCAGGAACTCCGGGCGGATCTCATCCACCCTCGGGGCCTTGCGACCAAGGAGTTTTTTGACCACTTCAGTGACTTCAGCCCCAGAGATGAGAGGGCACACCTTGGAGTCTAAAGACTCTGCTTTCTCAGAGGAAGACGTGTCGGTGGGATTGATTGAGGTCTTCGAAGTATTCTGCCCACCAGTTCACAACGTTCCGAGTTGAGGTCAGTAGTGCCCCATCTCCACTGTACACAGTGTCAATGGTGCACTGCTGTCCGGAAGTCGCTTTCCATGGCCTCACCGAATTCCTCTCACACCCGAGTTTTCACCTTGGCAACCGCCAAAGCCGCTCTCTGCTTGGCCAGTTAGTACCTGTTGCTTGCCTCTGGAGTTCCACAGGCCTAAAAGGCCCGATAGGACTCCTTCTTGAGCTTGACGGCATCCCTTACAACTGTTGTCTACTAGCGGGTTCGGGGATTGCCACCACAACAAGGCTCGCACCCCAGCTCAGGCTCCTTCCCTGCCAGATAGGTGACATTCAATGTCCCAAGAGCTAGCTTCTGTAGCCGGGGATCAGTGTGCCAAGGTCCTCGCCTTTGGCCGTCGCCCAGCTCATTTTGCACCCAACCCCGATGGCCCCTCCCACAGAGAGTGAGCCCATGTGAGGGGGGACCCACGTCATCTCTTCGGGCTGAGCCCGGCCAGGCCCCATGGGTGCAGGCCTGGCCACCAGGCGATCGCCAAAGAGCCCCACTGCAGGGCTGGCTCCAGAGGGGGGCCCCGGTGACCCGCGTCCAGGCGAGGGAAATGAAAATCTATTTATTTTATTCATCATATGGGGTGTGTAATTCGCGTTTAGTCTGGAGCCTCACCTAGGACTTGTTTGCCAAGGGTGACCTTACCAGGGCCATAAAGCCCCTGACAAATTAGCTCCTAGGATCGCTGGAACACGCAAAAACCTCCACCACATTAAGGTGACGGCACACCTTCATTATAAATTTTAAAACTTGCAAAGAAATGTGTTCTTAATGACAGATAGTATGTTTTAAATTTAATCGTAGGTCTAGGTATCACTAAATGATAATACATAGGGGGTAGCACTTCTCTGGAGGCTGCCATATTTATGAAAGCTACAGACAATGATAAATGCAGCACCTCCTGCTTTCTGTAATGAAAAACGTTCTAAATCTTACTCAGTGTCCCTTTAAATTAATTATATCAATTGTAGCAGTTGACAATATGAATGCAGGTTCATTTCTTTGCCTTGAGATGGTGCTGGTGTGTTGTAGAGAGAGAGAGAGAGAGAGAGAGAGAGAGAGAGAGAGAGAGAGAGAGAGAGAGAGAGAGAGAGAGAGAGACCTTTTTAGGATGTTTAACTTGTAATTTTTTACTTTACATTTCCAGTGATCCAGGAATAATATACAAGTCCACAGGAGCAATAATATTTATATTTTAGATTATTTTGAGCATGTAAATTTACTTAAGTTTAGTTTGGGGTCATGTGAAGTGCTTCCTGTGTGATGTCATTGCTAAACTGCTTCCGACATGCTAACAACATTAATGTCAGATGTTACAGCCCATAGTGGTATGTTACATAATGTTTTTATGTGAATATAGGTCAATGATAGCCGTAGCTAATGTCAATTATATGTTTGTTAGTTCTAGTTCAGCGTAGAGGGCTAAATTTGACTTTTTATTCTAATTCATCATTGTCTCCCGTCTGTCAATCAACGCATTTTGGTCTTTTGTTTTTAAGTGTTGGCCTGCTTCAACTTCTAATTCTATTAAATTCTATTAATTTCTCCTGTTATTGTGCTTATACTAACAATTAACATCATGCTGGTAATTTTTCAGATAATCTTAACTCAATTACAACACAGAAGTAAAAGTTTTATACAACAATTTAGACGTTCTGTAAATCACACATTAGATTAACAAAGAGAAAGGGAATGCATTTATCTTCCATGTCCACTGGATGACATTATCCTGCAGTACATGATGTTGAACAACTTATTTTGTAATACATTCTACTGATACGTTCCTGCCCTACAAGTTTAGAAGATGGTTTCCTAAAAATTGGTTTCTTAAATTTGTCTAAAATGAATCCGTCCCATACACTACAAGTAAAAAAGGCATTGGTGAGGTTGGATATACTAAAAAATAAAACCAAAAAAAAAAAAAAACGTCTTGAATTGGTTGATTTAAAAAATGTATATCCCAGCCAAGAGACAATCAGAGAAAAACTCAAATTGAATGCAGGCCATTGGTTGCTTGAAAGAGTGTCCTAATCTCATACCAGAATCATCTATTAGCAACATTTCTTCATGTAAAACATATTTTAAATGCACAATAACGCAAAAAATGTCTTAACACTTAATTCTAAACATTACTTTTAACTTTGGGTCACTGAAATAGTGTACAGCATGGGTCACCAACCTTTTTGAAACTGAGAGCTACTTCTTTGGTTCTGAATAAAACCAGGACTACCAGTTTGTGTGGAAAAAACAGTCATGTTAATAATTGAGGAACATCTGTAGTAAATATGTAAATCAAGTGTAATATGCAATGTAGATGTAATACATGTATAATTGTTTGAAGAATTAATAGAAAATCACCGATGTTCTATCTCTTCTAAGCTACAGTATTTGCAGAACAGGCTGGTTGGTGCCCACGCGCTCCACATTGTTGACCCTTGGTGCCCCAAATCTCCATACTGCAATACCATTGAGAAGTTCAAAACGAGCATATTCTAATAAGATGACAAAAAAATGCATTGTGTTCATCAGAAATTCTTTGATTTTGACCTTTATATACCTTGAACAATGACATGATTAAAACTATATGTACCACTGGTTTGGATCCGTGGCCAAAACATATTTATCTTGCACATTTACTCAAAGCTTGTTGTCAGCTTTTTGCTTCGCCACGCTCCAAGCACCCTCGCCATATCTTTTGTTTTCTCATCCCGTGTTCTTCTTTCTCATCCCGCATTCTTCTTTGTCGAGACACTTTGCGTTTGTACTTAGTTACTTGGATTTGATACTTTACCTTTTGACACAGTTTTTGTTTTCCATGCCTGGCACGCGCTTTCAGTTGATAAACTATCATTGACTATCCACTTCCTCATGTGGTTGGCTGGGGTTGGCATGTGGTTGGCTGGGGTGCGTGGTTATTCATAACAAAAATGATTGCTGTAACTGCAGTTTAGTGGGGGAAAATCGTCTTACTTCCATCCATCCATCAGTTTTCTAGGCTTATCCTCACTAGTAACACCTGCTTAATAGTCAAGCCGTGCAATATTTGAACGTTTTTAATAAACAAATCCCAACTATACTTGTGCCAATATCACCGATTCCAATAAGTACATTTTAGTGAATAAAATATTATTATCACGGCTGCAAGATGGAGGACCCAAGAGCACGCGCAGACAGGTAAATTCAGTGACTGAATCTTTATTGATTGGAGGTTACTTGCTGGCATGGGAGCTGATGGGAGTGAGCCGCTGTGGGGAGGTGTTCAGCGCCAGCGGAGCTGGAGCGTGGCAGGCAGTCCAGTGGTGGGGAGCAATTGGACAGGAGCTCAGGCAGGCGGATGCGGTCGGCAAGCTAGCAGATAGTCGGGCACAGGCAGGATAAAAACAAAGAAGATCAAGGGTGATCGACAGTCTATCGGATAGTCGGGGATAGGCAGAATCAATACACAAGCAGACAAACAGGATGGAGTGCGGGGCGGGAAAGTTTGGCGTGGCGCATAGAGACAATCTGGCAAGTTCTGGAGGAGAGAGACCGGATTTTATACTGAGCAGGTGATTAGTAGCAGCTGTTGGTGTTTAGGGATGATTGGCAGGAAGGTTGAGCAGGTGTGGTGTGGCAGAGAATGAGGTGACTTAGGAGTTGGACTGTGACAATCATGGTACTTTTGGTTACTTTCTTGTTGAGTACATAAGCATAATGTTTTTAAAGTTCTCCGACTAGCAAGAATTTAAGAGGAAAAAAAAAAGTATTGGGATAGGCAGACATGGGGACTGGTACCAAAGCACGACAATGCACAGGTGAACCTGAAACCACCATTAAAATTTTGTTTAAAAAAAAATTTAATAAACTGTACTTAAAAATAGTATTGTTTAATATTATTTTGTTTTTATTATTTAAACGGGCCAACAAGTGTTTCCAACGAGCATGCACTAAAAATGGATGGTGTATGTGACCCATGAGAATCCAAAATGAATATGTCTAAAGGAGTGATACAAAATTTTTAGTTTCTATACAACACCAACAAAGACTTGATACTTGGATCGATTTGCACAGCCCAACTTAATAACAAAAGGATTCTTATGTGTTGAAACCAGTTCGCGTGGACCGCTATCCTGAAGTGGTCTGCATTCCAACACAGGCATTCCAACACATGATGCTGCTGTTTAGAAATTTGGCTTCCATTTGCTTCCTTCAGAGCCAGATATTTTGAAGTTATAAAGTTGTTTAAACAGAGTGTCCCTGAAGGACGCTTTGAAATGTATTGAATGGTAAACATATTTCGCTGTATATCCGCAGTGTTTATTTCTGTGGTGTTGTATCCTATGAACAAATCAATTATGTTTTTACAGTATCAGAACATAACATTAAGCTTTTTTATATTTCCTCAGAGTCAAACCGGTTTGGGATTCTTGGCAGAATTCTCAGAATCATATTAATGTCATGGATATTTTTATAAGATACAGACACCAAATATATAAACGTTTTGTTCCAGGATTGTCATTGATGATTTTTAAATCTGAAATTTAAATTTGATTACATGTTTATGTTGTCCATGAGAATTAGCACTCTCTAACAGATTAAGATAAGATAAGATAAATAAGATTAATGGAGAAATAAATTTATATTTTAATACAAATTTAACAAGTTAGTCATTGACTTGGGAGTGATACATTGACTTCAGTGAAGGTGTGTGGGTTTAGCTTCCACGTCGTCAGAGTGTGAATATGGGGTGAATGGTTTCTTTCGCTGCAATGGTTTGTCTGTACAATAATATCCTGGGATTATTGGGCAGTGAAAGTACTGACGTTCAAATTCCCAAATGTATTTTCACCATCAGCACTCGCCTTCAAATAAATATTCACATATAAAAAAATAACATAATAATTTAAAAAATAAACCTTCCTGCTATGATCCAGGCCTTTTGTGTTCTTGTTTACTGTATGTGTACATGTGCATATTGAAGTCTAAAGGTCAGACTCATTCACTAATTAGAGTTCTAGGGGTTCAGCCTGACACCAGTGTTTATTTCTACTAAGGAGTGCTAGGAGTGAACAGTGATCCTGTTGATTTAGTGGCCTCTGCGGACCTTGGCGCGGACCTGTTGCACCTGGACGAAGCGGTAGCTCCAGCTGTGGGCATGAGGAGCCAGCAGTCGTTACGGCTGAGGCAGAGGCGAGCCATGAGGGAAGCCATGAGGAACACTAGGGTGAGGTGACTGGGCTGCTGCCACCAGTTCCTGGTCCGCTGCTGGCCTCCGCTGCCTCAGGCGACGAACTAAGAACCCGGACTAGCATTCATCGTGACAAACTGGCAGGGAATGCACCGTATTTGGCGGTTGAACAGGAGGCACGCACTGTGTGTGTAGGGGGACCGGATTTTGGCGAACATGAGATCAAGCAACGGGACACTGTGTTCATCACAGCAGGGGATTTCAACCACTGTGACTTCAGCACTGTTCTTTTTCCTAATATTTGATTATTATTTGTTCGATTTCGAATGTGGTCTGCTTGGGAGGTGAACAGAGTAAGAATTTCACTGTGTGGTTTTGTGATATACATGCGACAATAAATATCTTTGAATCTTCAAAAGAGTAGCACGGTTTCCATGAGGACAATGTAGATCGGTGGCAGATAATCTATGCAGCATTTGTTTTTTATTGAAATCTAAGGAATCACATTTACATAAGTGTCATAGTCTTTGCTTAACCCAGGCATGTCCAAACCCGGTCCTCGAGGGCCACCTACTCTGCATGTTTTTGATGTTTCCGTCATCCAGTGCAGCTGATTCAAATGATCAGGTTTGTTGTCAGGCTTCTGCTGAGTTTGCTGATGAGCTGATCATTTGAATCAGGTGCGTTAGGAGGACAGAAACCTCCAAAACATGCTAGATAGGCGGCCCTCGAGGACTGGGTTTGGACATGGCTGGCTTAACCCATTGTTTATTCACCTTTGGCAGCAATTACAGCTTCAAGTCTCTTTAAATATGGTGTCGCAAAATTAGCACACCTATCTTTAGGCACTTCTGTCCAATCTTCTTTGCAGTATTCCTCAAAGTCCATTAAGTTGGATGGCAGATATAATTACACAGCCAGTTTCACATCTTTCCAGTGATGTTCAATCGGATTCAATCTGGACTCTAATTGGGCCACTCCAGGACATTCACAGAGTAGTTGTGAAGCCAATCCTTTGAGTTCTTGGCAGTGGGCTTCGGGTCGTCCTGCTGAAAATGAATCTTTGCTCTAGCCGAGGGGAGTCAAACTCATTTCACATCGTCGGCCACATACAGCCTCAGTAGATGTCAAGTGGACCAGACCAATAAAATTATACCACACATGCTATAAATAACCAAGATATGACTTACCTTTATTTTGATGTAAAGAAGCGCAAGAACATTAGGAAAATGTTGAAATTTAATGAACATTCCTTTCACAAAACATTTTGGAACACCACATATTTCCTTAGAAAAATGTGCAATTTACTTTTATTCACATACATGCATTGCAACTGATCCCACTGATTATACAAAGGCACACAATTTTAACAATTAATTGGTATTGGAAAATATAGTAATGCACTTTAACATTAAATGTGATTTATAAAGAAAGAAATGCCTATAACATCGAAATGTAATCCCTGTCTACACCTTACAAACTAAGGAAAGTGCTATTAAAAGTGTAAAGAAGACAGCATTCACATCTCCAGTAAATGTGTAAACCTCATCCATGAAACCCACATACACATACAATACATACCAAAAATTTATGGATTTGCATGAACAGTCGAATTCCACCATACTTTTATGTAGTGAAGCTGTTGAGTAACATTAAATTGCACATTATTTAAATCACCACAGTAAGGATTCATATTCACATAGCTTTATTCTTTCAATGCAAACAGTACCTAAGGCAGCATTTTAAAGGTCTTAGTCTAGTCTGGAT
Source organism: Hippichthys cyanospilos (assembly GCF_059441005.1). NCBI lineage: Eukaryota > Metazoa > Chordata > Actinopteri > Syngnathiformes > Syngnathidae > Hippichthys > Hippichthys cyanospilos. The sequence goes on from NC_142385.1 coordinate 1,583,532, forward strand.
TTGTTTTTGTTCCTGATATTTGGCGTGTTTTGGCCTGACAAGTGTATCAATACAAGGTGTCATCTCCTGACAAGCTGTCACATTCGGAATGTCATTTAAGTGCTTGTTTGTGCGCTTTGAACGCATTTTTGTTTTATTGATATTCATTACTGAGAAATTTGTCATCAAAGGTAGGTTGTCCCAAACACGCACAAAATTTTAGCAGCCAGAGCTGTTAATTTGGGGTACCCTGGTTGTAGAAACTGATCAAATTTGTCCAGACCTACGGAGGCAAATTTGCCCTTCAAATCTGCATCACATTGCAAATCAATTCTTTCTAGCTGGATCTCCACTGGTAGATCACAAGCTTTAACTGTGAAAGGTGAGCGAAAAACTGAAAACGTAAATGAGCAGGGTCGCCACTTACCAGTTGCGTCTCCCACAAAGTCAGCTTTAACTTAAATGATGTATGTTGTCAGAAAACTGTGCGACAACTTTTTTGTGGCCTTGCAATATTTTGTTCAAGCTGTTCAAGTACTCAGTAATATCTACCAAAAATGCAAGATCCTGTAGCCATTCCTGTGATTGTAATTCCTACACCAGTTTTTCTTTTTTCTTCATGAACTGTCCGATTTCCTCTCGTAAATCAAAGAAATGCCTTAGCACAGCGCATCTGCTTAACCATCTCACCTCAGTGTGGTATGGCACGCCATGGGTAATGTTGCTGTCACTGAGAAGTTTGTCAAACTGATGATGGTTCAGACCTCTGGATCGGATGAAATTTACAGTGCGAACAACCACCTCCTTGACACTCCTTGGTCCACTTTCAAGGACTTGCAACACAATGCCTCCTGGTGCAAAATACAGTATAACCTCCAGAAACGATATCCTCTATTAAGGGCTTGTACTTTCTCTCTGAACTTTGTTGCGACACCTGCTTTCTTTCCTATCATGGGTGGTGTGCCGTCTGTAGCCAGGCTGACAGCACGGGACCAGTCCACTCCAACTCTGACCAGTGCAACAACAACAGAACCGAAAATGTCCTCGGCTGTTGTGGTGTCCATCATTGGCACCAACTTAAGGAACTCTTCTGTAACAGTCAATGTCTCATCAACTCCACGAATAAATAAGGCCAGTTGAGCCACGTCTGTGATGTCAGTGCTCTCATCAATTGCAATGGAAAATGCAATGATTTGACTCTCTCTTTCAATTGGCTGTCTGAATCTGCTGAGAGGTCCGAAATCCTCTCTGCAATATTATTCTTCATCCGGCTAATATTGGCAAATGCTTGTCGCTTCTCGGGACATACAATTTAAGCTGCCTTCATCATGCATCATTTAACAAGGTCCTCGTCGGAATACGGCTTTGATGCTAATGCTATTTCGCTAAGAATTATATAGCTGGCTTTTACCGCTGCTTCACTGACTTCTCGGCTCTGGATGAAAGTTGACTGCTGTTTCCTTAGACCCGCCAGCAATTCGGTGAGCTTGTCTCTTCTCAGTTGTCCTTGCAAGCTATCATATTTTTTGCTGTGATGAATCTCGTAGTGGCATAGAATATTATATTCCTTCAATACTGAAACTTGTTGCAAACACACCAAGCACAAAGGTTTCCCGTGCATCTCTGTAAATAAATAGGACGTGGTCCATTTTTCATTGAAAGTTCTACACTCCTTATCTACCTTTCTCCGTTTATATAATGACATTTTGGCTAATGAGGGTGTTGGTAGAGACCAGGGTAGAAACAACGTCGTAACAAGCAGCAAATGGCACATTGATACCGCTGTTGTATTCTACTCTGATCAAAACAGTGTGCCCCTTAGCCGATAATCCATGAATTGCACCTTAAAAATATGAATTCCATGTCTTTTATGCAATTTTTCCCTTTTGAATGATCCTGCGGGCCTTATCGAACCTCCTTGGCCGGTTCCGGCCCGCGGGCCGTATGTTTGACATCCCTGCTCTGGCCTATGGTCAAGAATGCTCTGGAGCAGATTTTCATCCAGAATATGTCTGTGTATTGCTGCATTCATTTTTCATCTGTCCAGACTTGTCTGCCAATTCCTGCTGCTGAAAAATGAACCTTCGCCCCAGCCTGAGGTCAACGATGCTTTTTTCTCCCAGATTATCTCTGTATCTTTATGCATTGATTTTCCTTCAACCCTGACTAGTCTGCTACTTCAAGCTGCTGAAAAACATCCCCATAGCATTATACTGCCACACCATGCTTCACTCTAGTGATAGTATTGGCCTGGTGTTGTGCGGGCCTGGTTTCCTTCAAAGGAAGCCTGGCATATACACCAGAGTCCAATCTTTTTCTCATCAGACCAGAGAATTTTGTTTCTTGTGGTTTGAGAGTCATTTAGGTAGCAAATTCCGGACAGACTTGTGGACTTTTTCCAAAGGGATGGCTTGCATCCGGCTTGCATCCATTGTTTTTTGGGTCACTGACAAATGCCTATCATCCCTGGTCCCTCTGTTTAGTTGGCCTGACACCTGTAGGAGGAGTCCTGGTGATTCCAAATGTCTTTGATTAATGAATAATGGAAGCCGCTCTATTCATTGAGGCCTTCAAAGCAGCAGATATTTTTCTGTTTCCTTCCCTGGATTTGTGCCCCCAAATAATTATGTCTTTCAGGTCCCCACAGACAATCCTTTGACTTTATGCTTGGTGTTTGTGCTCAGACATGCACGGTCAACTGTGGGACCTTATGTAGACAGGTGTTGGGCCCTTCCAAATTATGTTCAATCAATTAAATTCAATGATATGTTCCGGTTCATGACTATACATACATACATACATATATATATATATATATATATATATATATATATATATATATATATATATATATATATATATATATATATATATATATATATATATATATATATATTTTATATCTTTTGGATTAGTGGCTCTATTATATTCTCACACCACTGCAGTTCTCTTATTGCTTGTTTTGGAATGTAGAGTGCTTATAAATTCAATATAATACATTTACTATCAATAAAACACATCTCTCATATCCTAAATCATCTCCATTTTTCATCAGGTGTTCGTTCAAACAATAAGTCTCCCCTCATTTCAAAGCAAATTCATCTGCTCTCCACTGTCTTGTACTCCTTGCCATTGTCCCACTGCACCTAAATCTTCTTTGTCTTCCTCCCCAACCAATCCCTGGCCAAAGTCCTGCCAGCTTCATCTTCACATAACTTATAGTATATGGGTGCTGCCTCCTAAGAGCGTCAGATTCCACATTAGCTTTCTTTGCTTGGTTTGGAAATGTAATACAAATCAAGGAGAAGAAAAAAGGAGATTATGCTTTGCATGCCATGATTGCTTATTTTTTCAAGGAGCAAAAGCTCATTCAACACATAACACATCCTTTAGTTTTCATGTCTTACTTAATTAGTTCAGCACGTTCCTGTAACTTCAGGACAAGAAAATCAGCTTTTTTTGTCGAATAGGTGGTATTAAGCAGAGTGGTTTCAAATAAGCAGAGTGGTTTCAGACATCTACATTTAACTATAGGATTATACCATTAGTGATGAGAACAATATTTTATGAGTATCGATTAGCACTGTGTTTTGCCCATATGTTAACTAAGTAAACACATTAGTTTTGTAATACTGCATTACTTAAACCTCATTTTGAGCCATCCAACAAACCAAACACAATTTTCTCACAATCAAAAACAATCGTTTATTGCAGCTTCAAGTTTTGCATTTACAAACATACATTTTATCTAAAATCTATATGGAAACAGGCATTTCAGTTTAATTGATCTCAACCTCTTGACTCCGAGATATGCAGCAGGTATTTTTCCCTTCTTAAACACATACAGCAAGAGGATCCAGGGTTTTTCAGTGTTCAATTTACCTCTGAAAACTGTCGTGTACTGGCAATACTACAAAGCAACGGGTACCAACATATTTGGAGTCCCGACAATGATTAATATTTGATGTAATAAAACAAAACAAAAAACTAAGGGTGGGAATCTTTGACTGTCTCACTATTTGATTCCAATTGTGGGGTCGATTCGATTCAGAAGCCATTTGAGTCAAAATGGTTAAATTCAATTAAATCAAATGTCACAATCCATCAGTCAGCCCTGCCGTTTTCTGCCTCGACACACCTGCTCCCCTTCTCTGACAATCAGTGCCAAACATCACAGCTGCCACTAATCATCTGCAAATTATATAACCCGGCCTTTTGCTCACTCAAAAACTGCCAGATTGTTTCTATGCGTCCAGCCGAGCATTCCAGCACTTCTTCTCGCCTGATTTCCCGTGATTTGACTCTGCCCATTCCTGACCCTCTGATTGCCTGTCGCCTTTCTCTGATCTTTGGTACTTCCAACCTGCCTGAACTCGACCACCCGTTAGCCTAACAATTCAACCTCCCTGCTCGAGCCCCTCCCTCATCAATTCCTGCCCGACCGATTGCCCGCCATGGCCTCGCTTCCCCGACAGTCCTTCCACAGCAAGCCACTCTCGTCAGCCTCTACTCCAGCAGGTTTCTCCCGATAAATAAACGTTCAGTCGCTAAACCCACCTACCTGTCTGTGCTCTTGGGTCCTCCATCCAGTAACCTTGTCAGTACAATCTGGCCAGATGAAATGGACCCAGCACAGCGATCTTCTTTCAGCTTGGCTTCTCCACCAGCACCCGAGCCCCAGGTTGGAGTTCCGGAACAATACGATGGCGATCCTGAAACGTGCGAGGCCTTCTTGACCAATTGCTCATTGTTGTTTGCTCTCCAACCAAGGACATTCACCTCCGAACAAGCGAAGGTAGTGTTCGTCGTGAATCACCCTACTGGCCATGCCCGCTTGTGGGGCATCGCGGAGTGGAGGATGCAGTCTCCTGCCTGCGGTTCCTTCCAAGCGTTCGCGGCAGAGATCCAGAAAGTTTTTGGACCCAGCTATGCCAGCGCTGATCTGGGGAGGGGCCTGCTTGAGCTGTGGAAAGGTAACAGATCGGTAGCCAATTACGCTATTGATTTCCGGACCAGAGCCAGTTAAAACCGCTGGAACGAGCCGGCTCTCGTCGATGCCTTCCTGCATGGGCCGTCCAGTTGCCTTAAAGACTAGTTGGTTTTTCATGAGCTTTCCACCATACTGGACGCGATAATCATCTTGGCCACCCGCATCGACATCCACCTTCAGCACCGACGGCGCGAGCAAGAGAGAGAGAGGCAAGAGAGGGAGGCGGTCCCTCTTGCCAGACACAGCTCCTGACTGCCTGTCACGCCAGCGCGCTCTGGGGGCGAGACCGAGCCCATGCGGCTTGGGCGCGCTTCTTTGACACCAGACGAAGGGCAACGACGCCGCACTGGAAACCTCTGCCTGTATTGTGGCCAAAAAAGGCCCTACGTTGCTTCATGCCCAGTAAAAGCCAGGGCCCAGCCGTAGACTGGGGGATACAGCTGGGCCAAGCTCTATTTTGCTCCCTGCGCTCAAAACGTTTCCTCCGGGCGCGCTTGGTGCTCCCTGGTGTCACACATGTTCTGGGGGTATTGATTGATTCCGGGGCTGATGCAAACATTATCAGCAGAGAGTTGGTGACCCAACTTGGCCTTGCAGATACACTCTTGCCTAAACTGATACCGTCCTATGCCCTGGATGATCGCCCTCTTGGGCTAATTACACACCAGACAGTTCCCGTCTCCATGCTTTCGTCTGACAACCACAAGGAGAAGATCCAATTCCACATGCGGAACCATCCAAACATCCCGTTGATCCTGGGCCTACCCTAGCTCTGTCTCCATAACCCTTACATAAACTGGGAGACGGGAGTCATTCTGAGCTGGTCTTCGTTTTGCCACCTGTCCTGCCGTGCGTGCGTTCGTGCGTTCCCCACCGGCCCAGGCTGACATGGCTGGTGTTCCCCCTGAATACCATGATCTCTGCCAGCAAGGCGCGAGCGACTTTCCTGCCTCCTCATCGGCCACATGATTGTGCCATAGACCTGCTTCCTAGGACGACACCCCCTAGGGGTCGCCTCTACTCAGTGTCTGGACCAGAGCGACAGGCCATAGAAAAGAAATTATATGAATCTGTGTCAGCAGGCATTATCCGTCCGTCTTCCTCCCCGGTGGGGCCTGGAATCTTTTTCGTTAAAAGAAAGCTCCGAGAAGGGGATGAGTGGAAAACGGCATTCAACACCCCCCCTGGGACATTATGAGTATTTGGTCATGCCCTTCGGCCTCACAAACACCCCAGCGGTAATTCAGTCTCTGATCAATGATGTCTTCCTGGACAAGTACGTCTTCGTGTATCTTGACAACGTCTTAGTATTCTTCCGGACCCTGGAAGAACACGTGTCTCATGTCCGCACAGTACTCCGACGGCTGCTGGAAAACTCCTTTTTATGAAAGCAGAGAAGAGTTACATCCATACAACTTCAGTCTCTTTCCTGGGCTACATCATCTCAAAGGACAGCATCAGTATGGATCTTGCCAAGGTTTCGTCCGTCACCACCGGGCCTGTTCCTGAAACCTGCAAGCAACTTCAAAGTTTCCTCAGATTTGCTAACTCCTACAGACGATTTATCAGAAGCTTTAGCACCATAGCTCGCCCACTCACTGCGCTTACCAGTTTGAAAATGAAATTTCAATGGAACCCCATAGCAGACGAAGCCTTCAGGACTCTTAAAGCCCGTCTCACTTCAGCTCCAATCCTCCTGATGCCTGACCCGGAGCGGCAGTTTGTGGTGGAGGTGGATGCCTCCAATGTTGGAGTAGGGGCTGTCCTATCTCAACGTTCTTCGGACGAAACCAAGCTCCACCCCTGCGCGTTATTCTCCCGCCGCCTCACTCCTGCTGAGGCTAACTATGACATTGGGAACCAAGAGCTGCTCGCCGTGAAGGTGGCCTTAGAAGAGTGGCGGCACTGGTTGGAAGGTACCAAGGTTCCTTTTCAGGTGTATACGGACCACAAAAACCTTGAATATATATGGCAGGCCAAAAGACTCATCTCACAGCAGGCTTATTGGGCGCTTTTTTTTACGTGCTTTAACTTCACTCTTGCCTACCGCCCTGGTCACAGAGCAAAGAACCAGACCCATTTATAACGCCTTCATGCATCATTGGAACCCTTACCTGGGACATTGAGAAGAGGATAAAGTCCGCCGCCAGAAGCCAACCCATGCCTAGCATTTGCACACCCAGCTGGCTGCCTGTCCCCGATCCCCTGCGCTCTGAGGCCTTGCAATAGGCTCACTCCACCAAACTGACCTGTGTCAGAGAAATCTCTAAATGAAGACTAGGACAAACCTAGCTGCTAAGCAGCAAAAAGAGTAACTCAGACCAGCCAAGATTGACTTTTCTCCGCCATGTCACAGGGAAAAGAACTTGGCGAACGAACTCATGCTCTGCCGAAAGCACCAATTCCTCGCTCAAGCGTCCCTGCCTGGTTTTTATTCATTCAGCAAAGCATTGCACATTACAAGACATAGGAAAAAGAGCCGGTCAGGTGCCACCAACAGCTGGGCCAAGGTCCCAGCTCACACTTTCCTGCGTCAACAGTTTTATCTAAGGACTGAGGCGAGATGAACATACATGGATAGCAATTGTTGGAACTTTCACATTTGTTCGTAGTTTCGATTGCGGGCCCAATTGAATAATAGGATATTGTTTACATACCTTTGTGAAAGATTCCTGCGCGTTCGGGTATGAGCCGGGATAAACACACATGCACACGTTCATCGCGTCAACAACACTTCGAAGATTTATTATTACCAAATTGTCTAATGCAGTTTACAAGTCAATTGTCCAAAACAGAGATCTCTGGATCATTCCCGTGTCATGGTGAGAATGATGCCGGTTCCTCATCCGCCCTTCTCTTTTGTATTTGCCGGTCCACTGAATGGGGGTTGTCACAGGTCCATGTCATCCTGTCCTCTGCTGCCCCCTTTCGGTTGGAGGATTCCAATCCAGCCGTTTCAGCAACTGTGTAGACGCTTTTGACACTCAAACACACATTAGAACGTTCTTTTTTGCACCATTATATAGCCCTGACTTTTATTGTTACATTCATCTGATCTTTTAACTCCTCTCTCATACGGTACGATATTTCAGTATTTTATTGTTTGCGCCCGTAGGTGTATGTGTGTGTATGTGTGTGCATGTGTATGTGTGTCCCCACCGTCCCAGACCTGTGGACGCCAATCACCTCTGTGTATTCGAGGTCGATCATCAAACAATGCATTCTGGAGGACTTTACCCCCACTCCTATCTTTTGTGGCGCCCCTCTTTTGTTATTGCCGCCAGTAAGTCCCTGTTTTACTGACTGCATCACAAAGACAAATGATCGCACCAGGTGTTGACCTCCCGGGCCGGCTCCACAGAAAGTTGCTACTCTGAATTTTTCTTGCCAGTCACCCTACTAAAAACTACATTCCTTCACAATGCACACTATTCTAGACAAGAAATAAGCATATAATGATAACAACCTAATATATGATTCTGTCAGGTTAATTTGTCAGACATTTGAAAGAAACTGTACACAAAAAAGGAGACAAGGCAATCTTCCCAACTCATGCATGAGGGGAGCGAAGAGGAACTGGCCAAGGACAATTCTACTGCGTTCTGCCAGTCTCTCCGACCCCTCTCACTTTTATTTGACACAGAGATCCCTAACTCCATAAAGGTCCCGGCCCTCAAGGGGCAGGAAAAAATGCAAGTCTATGGCCGTAACCTTGTGTACTTGTCCTTCTATGTGTGAGCATGTGGGTGAGAAACTAATGCATGTATGATAAAATATTATACGTAGCAAGTCATTCTGATGAAATATGCGTAGCGAGACATTGATAAGAGTCACAGTTGCGGGAGCGCTCCAACTGGCAGGCTTGAGCGGCCTTCCTTCAGCTTGAGACAAAACAACACCAAGGCAAGATTCCCCCCCCCCCCCCCCCCCCCCCACAAGCAGTGCACTCATTCTCACAGCATACCACCAACATACCACAGCAGTTTATATTTTATAGAAATTCATAGTCACTATATTAATTATAATCCAAGCCTCAATCATTCACACAGCAAAGTCTATGTGATATGCAGAGAACAGTGGTGAACCGTCAGGGCCAGCAAGGCCTTCTTGGCTTGCCTAACATAACCTGACATCATTATCATAACTATAATAAATTAGAATTCTGATAATAACTATAATAAAAGTCAATTTCGTTTTAAATCCATTTTTACTAAATTTTATATATATATACATATATATATATAATAAAATTATTCTCCATATTCTGTTCTTTTCGTTTTATATTACAGTATATCCATTTGGTTATGCGCCTTCTAGTGTTGTAGTTTTAATTTGGAGTTTTTAGCTAATTAGAATTCACCTAACTTGTATCGCCAGGCTGTATGTACTCTGCCTGCTCCTGGAGGCATTAGGGCATTCACTTCAACAGTTGCGAGTTTCCTCGCATGCGCAAATGGATATGTGAATGGGCCCATATACTGTACTGGAGTTAATAGACAGCTGCAATAGCCAATCCAGTCATAAGCTCACCATCGAGAGGCCTCACGGTGAGTGGATGCTCACTGCAGGAAGAGGGTGCAATGCTCAACAACCAAACTATGCGGTGTTGGCTTTGGCTGATTGCGTTAAAGGCGTAGCGTAGCTAATAGCTAACCTGTCCCAAATTGGCCATTTTTCTAAATGGGCTACCAGGGACGTGAGCTAGACTGCTGTTTTTCATATCAGCTACCAGGGCCGCTAACACTTGCAAATAGTTCTGCTGGGAATGCCTTTTGTTTGCAAAGGGGATCACATGGGTGTTTGGAGCTACACTGGATTTGCAAACTTAAATTGTTTAAGTAAGGCAGCAACGAGACACCAAAGCATGGCTGGACACATGCGCTACACCCGAGTGGATATACAGTATTGTACATCTCAGTTTGAAGGTAAAGAGCTCCTCAATGCGCTACGGTGCTTTTAAAAAAACTTTTAGGAACACCCGAGTGAATACACTGTACATCTCAGTGCGAAGAGAATGAGAGCATGAAGAGGTCAAGAAAAATTGAGAGATATTGAAAAGATCGATCGATTGTGACCGCCATTTATTTTGGTGAGTGCAAGCATTTTCTTTATTTATTATTTCATTTTTAAATATGGTTGTGTTATTTTTTACTCGTTTTTATTCAAATAATAGAAACAAAATTAAATTATGTTCTTCTTATAGTAAACTGCAATTTGTACCGTATTTTCCGAACTATAAGCCGCACCGGTATATAATTCGCAGCAGCAAAAGTTGAGCAAAAAAAAAAAACATCTTTTGCCATGGATAAGACACACTGCACTATAAGCTGCTGGTATGTGGTGGTAATATGACTTTTATATTTTTTTTATATAAATTTTTTTAAATGTCTACCAACTGCAACATCCTCTCTTTAACAGACTGAAAATGCCTGCGTATTTAGACCCAACATTAAATTTATAGAAAATAGAAAGATGGATATTACTAATAGAATACTGCAGAGTTAAATAGTAGTTCAATACTTCGATAGCATTCTGTCATCTGTTGTTTAATTGATAGATTATTTTAGTGAACATTGCACACACAGCAAATAAAGAATATATACTATCATTAACTTATAAATACAATAATATATACTGTATACCGTATATCAAATTTACACATCACTCACTGTTATACAAGATGTTATTCAATTTAGACCTTTTTTAAAAATGTTTTTAATAATATATTTTAAAACTCTTTTTGAGCACAGCCATTGAGTCAGATCTTTTCAGTTCTATTTCATAGTTGTTCCATAAACTGACTCTTTGAACATACATTTGCTTGACTGGTGGGAAAAACTAGCAGATAAGGCGCACCGGACTATAAGGCGCAGGGCTCAAATCATGATGAAAAAGTCGCCACTTATAGTTCAATAAATACTGTAATTTAGACTTCATAAAATAGCCAAAAAATTCTAGATAGCCAAGAAAAGTGATTTTTAAAAGTTGGTCCACAGAAAGAGAAAACTTTCGCCTTTCAGTTCAGTTATCTCTTCACACTACGACAGACCAGCACAACATCCGTCTGTCGATCTCCCGTTCCATTTTACCCACACTTGTAAACAAGACCCCAAGATATTTGAACTCCTCCACTTGGTGCTGGACCTCATTACTGAACAAATAATAACGTACTGAAAAAAAAAAAGTTGTTACATCAAAAACATGTCTTAAAATTGTTTGGGTTACATAGTCTGTTAAAGATAGATATTGTCATAGATAGTCACTTGCGTTATGTTTGACAGTAACAAAGCAATCATGAACTTGTGAAAATGTTCCATTTTATATTATAAATTGTGTTATACAGTGGGCCCCCGTGATACAAACTTAATCCGTTCAGTGACTACGCTCGGAACTCGAACTGCTCGTATGACGGGCAATCCAAACCTATGTTAATTAGTGAATGCGTGCAACGCGTGCAAAAACCTTAGGTAAAAACATCACGACTTTATACACATATTAAAAATGAGTAACATAATCTACTATACAGTTAAATTAAATAACATAAATATACAAGGGAAAAATGGCATTTACCTTTGGGGCGACATGACTTGAGCTAGGTGGAGGCGGAGGGGAGCAGAGACAAACCCGCAGAATTTATTTATTTATTTATTTTCTTAAATGAGAACATATCACCGACCATTTCCTTCTCTTTAATCCATAATAGAAGAAGCCTCTCCATTTTGTTGTTGACCGAAGTCCGTCCCTCGGCAAGGAAATTCTTGCCCTTAGAAGATTGCGGAGCGGTTACGGCCATACTCACGAGCAAGGTTAACTATGCGTGCGCCTCCTTTGTATTTTTTTATTATCTCCTGCTTCGTTTCTATTGTCATCATCCTCTTACTTCTTCCTTTACCGGCACTTGCAATTTTAGAAGCCATTTCTAACAGATAAAGATTGCAAAGTCTTCACAATATTCCTTCCTTCCGTTTTTCACTCGTTTTCTCTCCTTCCTTCCATCCCGACCAAATGTGCCATCAAGCTAGATAAAGGCGTTTGGCCAATAGCATGTCGGCATTTCTCTGATTGACAGCATATCCGCATCTCCGTGAGTGAGAATGGGACTGTGAACTTAATCAACCAATAGTATATCGGCATCTCCGTGACTGACACTGTGACTGAACAGTGACTGTGACATTCTAAGAGCAATAGCATATCGGCGTTAACTTGACATGCGTGAGCAGTTCATTTCGTTGATGTAGCATAGCAAAAGAAATTGCACGGACACATTGACAGCATGTTGAATTGTTCGTAAGGCGAAAGGTTTGTGCGTAGAGGGGGACAAAAAACAGCGCGGACCACGTTCGTAGGATGAAAAGTTCGTAAAAGAGGGAGTTCGTAAACCGGGGGCCCACTGTATCATCAAATCAAAGTCAAAGTCAAGTTTATTGTCAATTTCTTCACATGTGCTTAACATACAAAGGAATCGAAATTGCGTTTCTCACTATCCTCTGCGTTTTACATGTACAATAACAAAGTGCTGGTGCGCAAGACGAGACAAACCTAAAAACTAGATACTTATCTATAGTAATGTAAAGTGCAGTATGTTTGATCTACTTTGCCTAGTGTTGCTAAACTAACAACTAAAACTAAAAACCAAATACGAAAAACCAGGTATGGCAAGAGTACCCCAAGACAAGACATAAGTAGCAGCATATGACAGGACAATCCAACAGTACGAGACAAAGCAGGACAACTCTGGTTGTGGTTGTCCCAGTTGTGTGCATTTGAGGTAGTTGTTATAGTTCAAGTTATAATGCATTAAAGGCAATGTTGAAAATGTATCTAGCGTATGTAAATCATGTAGATAGAGATGTTTTGTTTCGTGAGACCAACATCATTTGAAAAAACGTCAGTGCAAGATTGGCGAATATAAAGTCTTTAATACGAGCACACCATTAAGAAGCTTGGTTGAATCTCGAAAATACTTTAGACGCTGTCACCCCAAAATATACAAAAATGTACACAAAATACATTTCCCTTTTTTTCCATTACCATTACCGACAGTGTTCTTGTGTCGCACTTTACATTGAACTTTTATGCTTTGAAACGTTGCCATCTGACTGTATTTGTGTCACGTTTTCCTTTTTGGAGTCATTTTTGTGGCACTTTAAATTTGGGAATTTTAGTTGCTCCTCTTGCTGTGCGTGCACTCAGTTATTAAATTCACTTATTCGAACTCTATCTGTGAGTGCCTGTCGGTTTTGGGGTCAGCTACCCATTCAGGCTCGAGGTGTTTTTGACAAAGCAGGCAGCAAACGTGTTCTTCTTCTATTCATAATTACAGTCACCCATCCATCCATCCATCACCGATGTATTCCGGGGTCGGGTCGTGTGGGCAGCAGCATACTTCCATCTCAGCAGCTACTTGTCCAGTTCTTCTGAGAGGATCCCCGGGCCTTTCCAGGCCAGCCAAGAGACACAGTCCCTCCAGCATGTCCTGGGTCATCCCCGGGGCCTCCTCCCTGTGGGACATGCCCAGAACACCTCACCAGGGAGGCATCTTGGAGGCATCCAACAAGTTGCCCCAACCACCTCAACTGACTCCTCTCAATGTGGAAGAGCAGTTGCATGACAGTGAGCCCCTCCCGGATGACTGAGCTTCTCACCTTATCTCCGAGGAAGAGCCCGGACACCCTGCGGAGGAAACTCATTTAGGCCTCTTATATCCTGGATCTCGTTCTTTCTGTCATGACTCACAGCTCATGATCATAGGTGAGGGCAGGAAGGTAGATTGACCAGTTAATCGAGTTTTGCCTTTCGGCTTAGCTCTTTCTTTACCACAACAAACCGGTACAGCGTCCACAACACAACAGACGCTGCACTGACCTGCCTGTCAGTCTCCTGTTTCATCCTACTCTCACACTTGAACAAGACCCCAAGACACTTAAACTTCTCCACTTGGGGCAGGACCTCATCTCCGACCCGGAGAAGGCACTATATCCTTTTCCAACTGAGGATCATGGTCTCGGGGGTGCTGATTTGCTGTCACCCCATTTCTGCAATATCTCTGACCGCTTCACTGGTTTTGCCACTAAATTTCTGTACTTCAGCACTCTCTGCTCCAGAGCAATTTTATTCCAAGCAAAATTGTCATCAGAGTGACCTTAAAAGCATAGGCAAATTTCCATGACTAGCGCAGGTCCAGCCTGGCACATTATAAATCTGGGCAGAGACAGGCTGGACTGTGTATTGATAACTTCTTATCCAGACTTCAGCAGCCTCTCTCGACTGCCACGAAAATTTCGCTGTGCAGAAAAGGACACAGCCATTCATGTGTAGCAGGAGCATTCCCACTCATCTTAGTTGGTGTGGCAAAATTAACTAAAATGACATAGGTATATATATATATATATATATATATATATATATATATGTGTGTATGACGGGCAATCCAAACCTATGTTAAATAGTTAATGCGTTTAGAACCCCAGGTAAAAATATCAAAATTGTAAATACATATTAAAAATTGGTACCAAAATAGTATAGTAAGTGCTATGTATATAAACAGTGGGCCCCCGGTTTACGAACTCCTTGCTTTACGAATTTTTCATCTTACGAACGTGGACCGCTGCGTTTTTTGTCCCCCTCTTACGCACAAACCTTTCATCCTATGAACAATCCAACATGCCGGTCAATGTGTCCACATTCTTTGCTGCATCAGTAAAGATGACTATTCTTGTATTTCACAGAATTGCCGATGTGCTATTGGTCTTATAAGGTCACACAGTCACGGTCTCAGTCACGGTCTCAGTCCCGGAGATGCCGATATGCTATTGGTCGATTAAGGTCACAGTCACGGTCTCAGTCCAGGAGATGCGGATATGCTATTGGCCGGCATCACGTCAATCACAGAAATGCCGATATGCTATTGGCCAAACGCCTTCATCTAGCTTGATGGCACAGCTGGTCGGTGTGTTGTGAAGACTTTGCAAACTTTATCTGTTAGACATGGCTTCTAAAATTGCAAGTGGTGTTAAAGGAAGAAATAAGAGGATGATGACAATAGAAACGAAGCAGGAGATAATAAAAAAATATGAAGGAGGCTCACGCATAGTCAACCTTGCTAGTGAGTATGGCTGTAACCGCTCGGCAATCTTCTAAGGGCAAGACTTTCCTTGCCAGGGGACGGACCTCGGTCAACAACAAAATGGAGAGGCTTCTTCTATTATGAATTAAACAGAAGGAAATCGCTGGTGATATGTTCTAGTTTGAGAAAAGTTCTCGTTTAAGAAAATAAATAAATAAATTCTGCGGGTTTGTCTCTGCTCCCCTCCACCTCCACCCAGCTCAAGTCACGTCGCCCCAAAGGTAAATGTCATTTTTCCTTTGTATATTTATGTTATTTAATTTAACTGCACAGTAGATTATGTTACTAATTTTTAATATGTGTATAAAGTCGTGATGTTTTTACCTAAGGTTTTTGCATGCGTTGCACGCATTCACTAATTAACATAGGTTTGGATTGCCCGTCATACGAGCAATTCGAGTTACGAGCATAGCCGCTGAACGGATGAAGTTCGTCACACTGGGGCCCACTGTGTATATATATATATATATATATATATATATATATATATATATATATATATATATATATATATATATATATATATATGTGTGTGTGTGTGTGTGTGTGTCTGTGTGTGTGTGTGTGCGTGCGTGCGTGCACGCGTGCGTGTGTGTGTGTGTATGTATAAATGTATATATATGAATACAGTATAGGCATCTATAAAAACACAACTGTATGCATGAAATACATTAACCTATTTCATGAAAGTTTTGTGATGTCAAATAATATATTATCTGAGTAAATAAAATACAAAGAGTAGGACCAGATACGTTTTACACTTCAACCTACTTCCTTTTGAACATACAATTTAATTGAAATTATCATATACTGACAATTTCATTCTGTTCTCACATGTTCTCACATTTTATTTTAATTTGTTCTCACATTTTATTTTAATGTGTTTATCTTATACAGTATATGGTCAATAAATCAAACAATCAACAAGACACGCGAACAAACAATAACACATGTCCCGAATGTACTTCATAGAAGGGCTGGGCGATAATATCGATATATTGCTATATGAAGTGAATATGCAATATGCATATACACTTATCACAAAACAACTTTCAGTTTTCAATATATCACAATAGTTAGTCGTTTTTTTTTTTTTTAAATCAATTCACTCCAGAGTAGCTTTCGTATCATGATTTTTGTCTTATTATTAATGGTGTTTTACATGTAAATCATTCCAAATGCTTCAAAAACACCACATTATATAATACAACATGTAACATTTCGAGTGAGACAAAAGTGGTGGCAGAGGAGGAGGGCAAACAGCAAAAAAGAAAATTCATTTGTTTCTTTCATATACGGCATAATTTTTGTAATTTGAAGGAAAAAACGTGTACAGACGAAATTGTATTTCGAGGTTTCACTGTATTTAATCAATTATAACAACAGATTTTTCCTTGGTTTTTGTCATCTTTACTTCACAAACACAAGTGATATCACACTATCCTCTGCTGGCACATGTGGCAAAGTGGTACCTCTGTATTTCTGTCACATCAGTGCCAAAAAAGTTTTGTTTTAAAAAAAAGTATATAAAGTATTGCTTTTTAAGAAAAAAAAAATGTTTAATGTGTGTTCAATCATAGATGTCAATGATGTGTGGCTTTTGAAAATGAATAAACAGAATTTGTGGATCATTTCCTTCTGTTCTTTTTCAGTCAATCTTAATATTACAATTAATTAATATTACAATTACAAACATTGCCCAATATATCGCAATATGCCTTTGCCATAGCCAAAGTGTTTTTTGTTGTTGGTTTTTTTTTTTGTGTTTTTTTTACTGAATGACTAGTTGGAACAGAAGAGCAGCGACTTAACCTAACAAATATACTGGGATATCTTCTATAATCAAACTGATTATACCTGGTAAAAGATGTCAGAACAAAAGTGAGTTAAACACACAGTAGCTCCAAGCTTGTAGCCTGACAAAGATAATATTGTCAACACAGGTTTCTGGAGACAGAAATCTCAAGGAAGTTGGGGAATACATGAATGGAAAGTGGCAGAGTGGATTCCAGGGAGGTCTGCGGCTGTTTTGAGGCTGATGGGTATGGTGTGTTCAAACTTGTCACACAAAGCCCAGCAGAAGTACACTCTCTATAAACTTTCCGGGAGCTTTCTAAACACAGAGAGTGCCAGCCTACGCCAAGCGCAAGCAGTAGAGATTGAGCAGGTGGGCAGAGAGAAAATGTCAGTCTTGCGCACAAACAGTCCACACACAACTGATGTCGGCTTCGCTGTTGTGCCAGATTATATGGTTCCTTTGTATTTATATTACTTTATGTATTTAGATTACAGTGCTTTCTTTGTATTGAGCAAGTTAAACACACAAGTCGTTACTCATGCTGCCAGTAGGGAGCCTACTCACCAGCAGAGATTTCGGGACAGAGCTTCAGTGATGTCATCAAAGTTGTTTCAAGACAGGTCGAGTATTTACAAATCCACCAGTGAACATCACTAACAGCCAGTGAACATCACATTGGATAAAAAAAAGGTAGACTATAATCTGTGTGTAGCTGTGTAACAGCCAAAAATGTTCCTGATTTGTACTTTCTTCTATTGAAATTACAAAGAGGTTCAAATATCTGACAACCTCTAATACGAAGAGAGTTTAAAATAAGTTTGAGACTCACTGAGGAGGAACTCTTTATGTTAAATAAATCCTCATTTACTGTATAATACTAAAACATGTACACTTGTACAATCAAAAAGGCAACCAAGCCAGGGGTTATTTTTTTATTTAAAAAAAAATTACAGAAAATTGTGGAATGGGTGAGCTATGGCAGACATTTTTATCTGACATACTAAATTACAATAGTTAATAGAAAGTCTTACTAAAAAAAATTTGTAGTTTGAAAGGACTTGGGAAAAAAAATGTGTCTTGAACTCCTTGAGATTTTGTTCATGGAATCATCACAGTTTGAAATATTAGCTTTCAAAGCAATCTGTAATGCAGTTTCCTTTGGCACCCCCCACCCAGAAAGACATATAAAAAGATAAAATGCCCACCAGAGTTCACATTTTCCTCAAAATATTGGCTTCTTAATCGTCAAAGGTACTATTCACCTTGTGGATGAAAACCTAGACTCATACACTCTAAAATAAATAAATACATAAAATAAAAAAATAACCCAAATTGGTTGAAAAAGGCTTGGTGGTTAGCACGTCTGCTTCAAAGTTAAGGGACTCAAGTTCGAATCCAGCTGGCCCCGGCCTTCCTGTGTGAAGTTTGCATGTTCTCCCTGAACCCAAATGGATTCTCTCTTTCACTCTGGCTTCCTCCCACACTCCAAAAACATCATTCCACACTCCAAAAAGATTCATGACAGGTGTATTTGACACTCTAAATTGTCACACTCAAGTAGGATTGGGTGCGTAAATGTTTTATCGCCTTTGTGTGCCTTGCGATTGACTGGAACCAGTCCAGGTTTCGCCTGCCGACTTGTCCAAAGTCCCCTCTGAAAGGCACCAGCAAGCCTGTGATTCTTGTGAGGATAAGCAGCTCTAGAAAATGGATGGATGGATAGATGGATGGATGGATTAAAAAAGAGGGACTGATGACTGTTCGAGTCTGTATAAAGGATTGAAATAAGTTGGGTCCTTTCCTTTTTCACTCAATTTGGTTGCTGTCTTAATGTGGTTTGTGTTACTGTTTGAGTCATTATTTTAACCCAAATGTTGGATCAAATTAAAAAAAAAAATTTTTTATCCAAAACAACCCACAGAGGTGGCTTTCATAACCCAATGAAACAATGTCCAAAATGAGCAATAAAGTTAGGTTGTATTGCGGATTACTTATTTAGGTGAATAACCCACACGATTAAGGTTATTTTTGACTCAACTGTTTTAGAGTATATCAGAGGCAAATCAGGTGATTTTGAATCATTTTCACAGGTGATAATATTAAAGAAGCAGCACTGTGCACCTTGTGGATGCCCATGTGTGTTACATTGTAACACAGAGAACTCGACAATAGGACCCCAACAGACCAGACACAAACGAAAGAGAGTCCAATATAAGTATTTTATTCAACAAAAGGAGCATGCAACGTGTGAAAAGACACAACACAAAATTGGCAAAGTATCAACTCAAATTCGTGGAATGAAACGCCTATCAAAGGCCAAATAAAGGAGACATAGAAAAAACTATGTCGTGGATAGCTTTACGCCAGAATGCCAAAGAGGGGAACACAGCCAGCTGGAGGAAGCCATTGGAGCTGAAGGTAGCAACAAAGCCAGACACGAGAAAAATGCACTTTCAAAAGAGCAGCAGAAATACTCACGACAGAAGATGCACATACGAGGGAACTTCAGTAACTCGACAGTTCAGAAATACAGCAGTTTAAATAGTCAGGAGGTGGCTGATTGCACTCAGCCCCCCCCCCCCGGAAACACCTGCCTCTAAAGAGACTGAGAGTGAGGTGGAGAACCAGAGAGAACGTCACAATGTGAACAATTACCCCTTCTTCCCAACTCTCTTTTTTATCAGAAATTTATTTTGCTTGGCTTTTTAAGCTTGTTTCTGATCATATCCTGATATTACATGGTGTCCACTCGACTCAAAAATCAGCAGACCACCATGTCTGTTGGGATGGCAAATACATTAAAATATGATATGTTGCAGTTTGTGCATGACTTATTTGGGCAAAATCACAAATTATTGAGCATTAAAATGGTTCTCTGTGTTCCCGTGAGTTGGACTCTTTCAAGTCTGGTTCAGAAGAGGTCATGGTCACTTCTTCTGTGTTTGTGTGTTTCCTACAATGTTTGTGCTCTCTGCAGTCAAATAGTCCAACCTAAATATTCACACCTAAATTTTATTATTTATTTTATTTTATTTTCTAAATGTCTCAAGATGCTAAATGAGATTTTGGCTAATTTCTCAAATGTGTACAGTATACTTAGACATTCTCTGATGTGAACAGCTTGAGACTCGAGTTGAAGGCAGCAGCATAGATGAGATCTTGAAGCAACCCAAATTCATCCACCAAACGACACTAAATTTGACCAGACAAGCTCTGGAAGATGATGGGTTCATAACAAGCAGTTTATTATCATAACACTGCACACATCTGGTCAACTGTAAAATATGAATGTGTCCTCGTCTCTGGAAGATCTTAATCTCTCTCAGCCTGTGCATTCAGACAAGACGCAACACAATGACTGCTGCTTGCTCATACTGCTCTGTTTATGTTGAATATGTGCATAAGTGGTCTGGAGAAAAATCCACCATTTTCACTGAGTAAAGTACTGATTGAATGCTAGCTGTGCTCAATTCCTCCAGTGATTGATGTGTATGAAAGCCATCCACTTACACAGTCTGAAGGAGAATCCTATAGAGGGCCAGCTGTTTTGACCAGAAGAGCTGCATACTGCTTTTCACTCGCTCTCTCACCAGTTTGAAAAACAGGCCAGACTAATATTTGTATTAGTATTAGTATATTAATATTAATATTATATATATTATTAATATAATATTAATATATACTGTATTATTAATATAATATTAATATATTAATATATATATATTAATATTAGTATTATACTGTAATATGTTTCAGGTTATCAGAAGTAGATTGAATTTAATTACAATTTTTGTTTGATATTTAAGTTGAAAATGTCATCTTCAATTGGGATTTCTTTTTGGTTTTCTTTTTTTGTGGGGGATTTTGGGTGTCTGTTTTTGTGGGGTTTTATTCATGTTCTAAGATCATGTTTCTGTTCCCCTTAGGTCTGTCCTCCTTTGAAGTGTCCTCGTTAGAGTGATTGTGTCCACCTGTCTGTGTTTACCTGCCTCCGTGTGTCAACCAATCACTGCCTTTATACCCTGCCTTTTCTTCCAGACCAGCTGGTTCATGTTTCCGAATTAGTGTGACTGTATTTTAGTTCCCAGTTGCATTCGGATAGTTGTTGGGGCATTGTCTTTGTACTGTATGTCTGCCCAAGAGTTTAACTGCCTCCCTGTTGATGTACCCCTGCTGTTAACCTGTCAGCTTTTTTTTCTTTTTTCTTTTTTAGTATCATGTTTTGGTGTGTTACTTTGTACAGTCTTGTTCATGTTGTCTTGCATCTGAGCTGTATTAAATCTCCATTTTTGAGCACTTCTTTCGACAAACTTACCTGAATCTTTTGGGTTTACTTCCTTCCATGCAACTCCTACTTTGACAAACCGTGACAGAAAAGCATTTTAATATATTTTTATTAACATAATTAGATAATGATATCAGTCAAGTAGAACACTTTTGTGAAGATTTTTGAATGAAGATGTAAAGAGGTGCAAATAATTAATTAATTGATAATTGATCCAGCATATCAACTGGAAATAATCTCAAATTCCTTTTCACACATAATGAAGCAGACTACTATGTAAAATCAAAACATGACATTTGCAAACATCTATATTTACTTTGAAAAAAACAACAACAATTTTTTAGAATGCTGCCAAATCCTAAAATATGAAAAGTGCTCCCCCGTGTCACGAGATTAATCCATTCCGTGGTTGGGCTTTTAAGGCGAATTCACCGTATGGCGGGCGATCCAAACCTATGTGTCAGAGAAATCTCTAAAAGAAGACTAGGACAAGCCTAGCTGCTAAGCAACAAAAAGAGTAACTCAGACCAGCCAAGATTGACTTTTCTATGCCAGGCATAGGGGAAAAAGCTTGGGCAAATGAACTTGTGGGTTTTCCAACGCTAATTCAACTGCCCAGCCGCTCCTACTGGCTTTTATTTAGCAAAAGCATAGCAGATTACAAGACACAACAAAAGAGCCACCCGGGCGCCACCGACAGTTGGGCCAAGGTCCTGGCTCACACTTTCGTGCGTCAACAACTCTATCTAAGGACAGGGTCAAAATGAACTAGGATTGCATAAATGGATAACAATGAAATAAGTACATAATGATAATAACCTAATATATGATTCCCTTCACACTATGTTAAATAGCTAATGCGTTTAGAACCCCTGGTAAAAACATCAAAATTGTACATATATATTAAAAATTGGTACCAAAATAGTATAGTATGTGCGACATATATATAACATACATGTATACAATCAGAAAACATCATAAATAGAAAATATAGAAATGATTTATTTACATTTGTGTGGCGCTTGTTATGCCTATATTCCAGAGTAAGTCTAGCCAAGGCTAGGCTAGCTTCGTATTTCTTGGTTATTTCCAGCTTTGTTTCCATATAAATCATCTTCTTACTTCTCTCTTTAACATCACTAGCAAGCTTGGGACCCATTCAACTTTGATTTAAGTAGTAAAATGTACAATACATATGGTTTTGTAACCACTCACAATCGAACAAAGCTTTACCGTTCATCTATTTTAAAACAATTGAGGCGGACCAGCATCTCCATGAGGAGACGTCGACCAATAGTAGACCAGCATTGTTGTGACACATTGCATGGAAGCAGTTTGACTGCAATAGTAAGTATGTGCAATTACCAGCAGATGGAGGCAAAACAACACAAATACAGCCAACCTCCTAGGGTCATGACAGTTGATTTTTCGCAAAGCTACGAAAATACTGTAAAGAGGGGACGAAAAACTCAGTACTCCACATTACAACATGAAAAAAATGTAAGCCAGGGACGCTGTAACGCGGGGGTCCACTATATTTAATTTCAAATGTAAATCTGAAAATGGATTAAAAATATATAGTTCTTTCTAAAACTGGATTAATAAATCAATCAACACATACATTATAACAATGAATGTTAGTTGCAGCCCTTCTAAATTTGGTTGGCCGATATATTAAATACTGTATAATAACAATGATTCATATATTGTTTCATAAAATGACCGAAGCAGGTGAACTCAAATGGGGGAATGCAGTAATGTTAAATAAAGTTTCTTGAAAAACATACAAATAAAGTGAATATAAGGTTACTACAACACTTAACTGGAACAAATAAATTTAACATGCTCAATCCAATCAAAATATTTAGTGCTTTTTATGCTTACTAGCTGTCACAACGTACAGGAAAAAACATGTACTGTAGCCTTGTGGTGTTTATCTGAAACATCTGACCTTTTGACTTCCTTCAACGCTGTATCTGTCCTAAGTTACAGCAGCTCTGTGTATGCATCAACTGTCACTGGCTGCTTTTAGGGGCCTTCTAGACTAAACCACATCGGTCATAAAATAGGTAAAAGTAAGAAAAAATGTTGGACTGTTTAATGTACTTTCAAATTAAAAACCATAATAATCCTGTGCTTTTGACTAAACACAAATATTAGCTGAGGCTGAAAAGATGGATTGGAAAGTTGGATCATTTAACATTGGTTTTATATTTTCTTGTTTTTGTACTAAAGTGTGTTTTGTTGATTCCTTGCCATAGTTGTAAATATGTCAGCCGATTCCTTAAGTTGTACCTTGAGTTCAAGCCACTATATCATGTTTATAAATGCAACATAACATTTATAAGGCCACTGTTTTTGGATAGTTCTTCAAAAGATATGGTCTGTTTACAGGTTGAGAGAGGGGATGGGCTCCAGGTTATGGAGCCTGTACTCTTTTACAACGTTGTCTTGTCTGTCACTTGACAGTTGACTGCTGCTTGGTATCCCTCCGCTCAGCAAACAGCTTTGTTATATTTTCCATTTGAAAAATCTTTGAGGTCACCAGCATGTCTGACTATTTGCTGAAGCAGCTGGGGGTTTTCTTATAAACAAGTGTACAGGCACAATTTATACTGACTGTGGCATCTGACACCATAACATTACTGACAGCCTGTTTTGTGGTTAAGTTGGCATAAGTCACTTAAGAGAATCAAGTAAATACAGTATTTCCATTGTAGCCAGTTATTGTTTATTATGGGATGGAATATTGTTCAAAATCTGACCAAATCTTCTGTTAATAAAAATCACAACTTCTCTAAAGAGAACTGTACACAGAAGTGGTATTGTTTTTATTATGCATGTTTATTCAATTTCACATTTTGCATATTTTCTTGTTAAAACATATTGGATTACTGAGGCCACTTATTTTTTCTTGCTGTTGATTATTGTGTCTAAGGTCCGCATTAAAGCCCGATCTAAGTTAGCCATGCCAAAACTCCTAAGGAAACATTAAAAAAGGTGTCGGTGGATAGCCGAGATCCTAATGCTGGGTTTACAATATGTTTCTAACATCCGCAGCAGTCACGTTTCAGGCCACCGTGAATAAAAGGGAATGGCTGAGACAGAACTAGTCTCATGTCGGCCGGGATGGACAGCCGTGACACACCATGATTGTTGTGGATGCCTCCTGAAGTCATGGCATACAATAGAGTATAAATGTATGACAACCAATTGAGTCACAAATGAATAAAGATTCTTGATTTAGAATCAAGACACTTGTACTCAAGATATTTAAGGATCTTGGGGTCTTGTTCATGAGTGATGGTAGGATGGAGCGAGACATCTACTGACTGATAGGTGCAGCATCTGCTGTGATGCAGATGCTCTACCGGTCTGTCATAGTGAAGAGAGAGCTAAGCTGAAAGGTGAAGCTCTCTATTTAAAGGTTGATCTACATTCCTGCCCTCGCCTTTGGCCACGAGCTGTGGGACATGAACGAAAGAAAGACATCCCGGATACAAGAGGCCAATATGAGTTTCCTCCACAGGGTTTCCGGAATCGCCCTTAGAAATAGGGTGAGAAGCTTGGTCATCTGGGAAGGACTCAGTGTTGAGCGACTTGCTCCAGATTTTATCAGTAAAGAGCCTTCACAGAATATTTAGAAAAAAAAGTCAGATCGTTGTTTACAGACTATGGCAATAATAATTTTCTGTTGGCTTTATAAGTTTGTTCCCCAGAACTTTTTAGGTTGGTATGTAAACTGCCTGTATGAGATTTAGTATACATATTATTATAATCTGAGGCTTTTTTTCTCTTTGTTTCTGAAGGTCTTGAAGTACAAAGAAGGAGCATGAGGTTAAAAGATGTATGGAATCTGCAGTGACAAAGTCGGTAGTTTTGAAGCTACTAATACGTCTGTGCTCAACATTTGGTACTGTAACCAAAAGTCAAAGCTCTTGATTTTCAGATTCAGTTGGTCATGGCACAACTCAAGGCACCACTGCCAATGTCTTTAGTCCATAGTGGCTCTTTGGCCACTTTAAGTTTATTTGTGTAGTTTTTGATCACCACAGGGTCTCAAAAAGATTCTCAAGTGAAAAAAAATAATCACAGATCCACAATGGTGGATTTGGGTACAACAGGTTACAATACTGTAGATGCCGAGTGCTAACGTTGTGCCATACCGACCAATAAGTACTGTATCCATAGTGAAAATAACACGATGCCAGGAGAAGAAATTAGGTACCATCCTCCTCACTCAATTTGTTCATTGCCAATGGCCCCCTCTCCAAGATGAGAGAAGGGGGTAGGAAGGAAAAAAGAAGAAAGCGGCAGTTGAAGAGTTCAACTAACGGCACAGGTATGAAAATGTAGTCCGGTTTTGAACATTTTTACTCAGGTAGCTGCTCAAACGTCCATGGTTAGAGCATTCCAGAGTGCTTGTGCTCTAATCTAATACGCCTGTGATCTTTTCTTTTTGGCTCTGGGGATCACAAGCAAACCGGCGTTTGTGCCCGAAGATTTTGGGATGGAACATATGGTATCACTAACTCGATGAGATAGGAAGGTGTTTAGCCATTTAGTATTTTATAGGTAATAAACAAAACCTTGAAATCATTGCTTAGTTGTAACCAGCCAAATCAAATTGGCTATTATCTATATTATGTGACCAAATTTGCTCATCCTCGTTAGGAGTCTCAAGGCAGTATTTTACACCGACTGTAAACTTTTGATGCTCGACATGGGAAGACTGGGGAACAATACGTTATAGTTGTATAGGCAGGATGTGATAAATACTGTACATGAATTATTGCAGAGGTGGTCACTTTGTCAGCACTGACGGACTCTGACGGACTGTCCGTCACCGACAGACACCCGTTTTGCCGACAAATGGAGGGAATGCTAAAAATACGAAGGGAATGCTAAAAATACGGAGGAAATGCAATTTTCATCTGTCGTTGTAATCATCAGGATAGATATTATGTCGGATGTCTGTCATCCCGTCACGCCCATCTTTGCTTACATAACTATTAAACTGACTTGCATGATTATCTGTAGTGTTGCAGCCTTTTTATAGTAAAAAATGCAATCAGCAGCAATGCAGTCAATGTGACACTAGTAACTTTACAGCACCATCAGTCAGTGGAGAATAAACGGGATTGGTTCAATTTACTGCTTATCTTTCACAGCTGACTTTACCAGAGATTTACTTGGAGTTGCTCCCTCCTTTACTCCTGGT
Organism: Hippichthys cyanospilos; assembly: GCF_059441005.1. NCBI lineage: Eukaryota > Metazoa > Chordata > Actinopteri > Syngnathiformes > Syngnathidae > Hippichthys > Hippichthys cyanospilos. Next base: position 1,609,931 of record NC_142385.1, read on the forward strand.
TTCAAAAACCAAAACTCACTCTGTACACAATCTCGTTGATCCAAAGTGAAATGTAATAGTTCGAATTAAGTGTTGAGATTTTTTTGATGTTTTGCTTTTTAAATATAATTTACATGAAGAAATTGCTTTCTGGGATGTGTTTCCACTGCAGGCAGTCCCTCTTTCAAGCAACTAATGGCCTGCACCAAAATTTGAATATTTTTCTCTAATTGGCTCTTGGCCAGGAAACGCAAGATAGAAATTTTTAAATTCCCTCTTCAAAGACGTTTTTTGAGTAAATTCAACCTCAGCAGTACTTTGTTTTACTTGTACTTAGGGCTGCATGATTAATTGAATTTTAATCCCGATCATGATATTGGCTGCCACAATTAATTAAGATGAAAATTGGTGATATTAACATTTAAAAAGCAGCATACCAGTACATGTCAAATCAAGCACTGTCGGTCATCCTACCACCAGGGGGCAAACGCAAGGTTAAAACATCATTAAGCGTAAAAAGTATGGCGTTATATTTGTGCCACAATTACGCACGCGCGGAAAAAAAAATTGAGCGGAGAAAATCAAACTGAGCGAGCGAAAACAGATTTTGAGAGCAAGAAAAAAACTATTGAGCGCGTAATGATAAGAGTTTGAGCGCGCGCCGATGGAGTTTGAACACAGAAAAAGAAATTGCTCGCTCAAAATTCCTTTTTGCTCGCTCGCAATAGCATTCTCGCGCTCAACATCTCGCTCTCGCTCGCGATACTCCTCTCTCCCTCGCTCAACATCGCGTTTGCTCAACATTGAGCTCTCGCTCGCTCGAGTCGTCCTCTGCGCTCGCTCAGTTCTGCTCACGCGTTACGTTTGTGCCACAAAACCAGCCAATCAGAGCTTGTAAAAGCACTTTGATTGACACAGCTCAGTATCCAATGAGATTGCTTGTACGCTATCCGTTGACGCACTCTCGTTTGCCCTGTGTTCACCCGGAAAGGGCAAACGAGAGTGCGTCAACACGGTCTTGGGCTGGAGAATTACTTTTATATCATTATTATTACTGAATTGTATCATTTGACAGAAATACCTTGTTAGTTTTTGTACTTTAATAATATAAGCCCACAACTCCCGCCCATGTCGATGTGACGCACTCTCGTTTGCTCCTTCCGGGTGAACACAACAAGCAATCTCATTGGATATCAAGCTGTCAATCAATGTGCTTTTACAAGCTCTGATTGGCTGGTTTTGTGGCACAAACGTAACGCGTGAGCAGAACTGAGCGAGCGCAGAGGACGACTCGAGCGAGCGAGAGCTCGATGTTGAGCAAACGCGATGTTGAGCGAGGGAGGGAGGAGTATTGCGAACGAGAGCGAGATGTTGAGCGCGAGAATGCTATTGCGAGCGAGCAAAAAGGAATTTTGAGCGAGAAACTTCTTTTCAAGAACTTTTTTTCTGCGCTCAAAATCTGTTTTCGCTCGCTCAGTTTGATTTTCTCCGCTCAATTTTTTTTTCCGCGCGTGCGTAATTGTGGCACAAATATAACGCCATAAAAAAGTAGCAAGCGAGCAAATCCTGCAAGAATGTCAGCAGCTTGGTTTATGCTTGACACACCCCGCGAGTTTGACGCAGCTACACACGTCAAAATGACGTGTTTTACGGAACCACACCACTTTGCGCGGTGCCCGCGCTGGCCAGATTTTCTGCAACGCATACGTTCTGGAATTCCTTCACCGCGTGCAGCTGCTGCAGCAGCTGGCTGCTCTAAAAGCCACATTATCCTTCTCACTATGTATGTAATATCAATAGCAGCCAGAAATGGCACCAAAAAACAATGATCAAGCACAAACATATGAACTGTCAAAGTAAATAATTTCCAAAACGTTATTTCGGGTGAAGCCCACACGGCCCTGTAACAGTTGATCCACAGACCGGTACCGGTCCGCGGACAGATGATGTAAAGCATGATAATGCCATCCAGTGGGCATGATTGGTAAATGCACCCTTATACCCCGCATTCCCTCAGATGTGGTACTGTATAATAAAAATAGCTTTGTTTTTGTGTTACACTTATATTACTAAGTTGATTTTCAATTGCAGCGTAACTGTCGAGCCACAGACATGGGGTTAATTTTAAGTATAAGTACAGAAACAGAAAAATAGTATGAGTGCAAACAGAAGTAAACCTGACAAATGACGAGCCAGGAAAAAAAGTGAAACTTTGCCCTCTAGTCGTGGCAGAAGGTTGGGCAAAAATACACCGTCGGACTAATGATCACAATTTTGTCTGGCTTGAAAAAATGCCTGCCCGGCAATGACAGAAAGGGGGCGTGGCTCTGACAAATGACAAATGTTTGAACAGCAATAAAATGTAAGTTACCCACCTCTGAATTATTGTCTCTGCAAGAGGACAAGATAGGGTGAATCTCAGCAACATTACAAAGGTGATAAAAAAAAAACACACACACTTCTGAACTTCTTACAAACAAATCATGTTTTTAGGCACTGTAAATTTTATAGCGTTCCAGTCATAATCAAGTGGATTTTTTTCAATAAGTGCATTTCAGAATCTTTACATTGGATGTTCAGCCAAAGATAAAACAAATGGTGTAGTAGATTGCTGGATGAAGGGAGCAGGGAGATCCCCTTTATCAATTTATTTGCTAAGTCACAATCAACAATGGGAATCCTGGACCAACAACATTATAAATAATGTATTACAGTCTTTGGAAAACATCCGAAAACCTCATTTGACTTGTTCTCATCTGACGGTTGCCTGCATGTTCCAGATAAAGTGAGAGGCATGAAAGACGCTAAAGGAAAGAGATCTGGCCAGATGTCATCTGGAAGATGACCAGAACTGATGAAAAGATTCAGTAAATGTCACTCACTACACCTTTCAGTGAAGATATGAAAAATGGAACAACAAAACGGCATGGTTAGCCATCATAAATACTGCCAGCTGTATTTTAGGTTTGAGTGAAATAAAAAAGGTGATGAACCTTTCCAGTAAAATTGCTCACAAATGTACCAATAAACTATGTATAAGGGTTGTTAGCGCACAACTATAATAGGAAATACTAGTACCCAACAGACCACCTTTGGTGTTGTCCCTGCATTTTCTCAACTATGTGTGAGTCAAAACTTAAAAAAGACTTTGAGATAACCTCAGAATTTTATGGCCTCTTAAATTGCCTTTGTCTCACTATTCTTCATTTATGCAGCACATAAAATCACACAGAATTGCCATTTTGAGCTACTGATGAGAATACGTCACAGCTTTGTTCTCTGTATTTCTGCATTCAGAAAGCCTATTGAAAAGAATATCTGCAAGTGTCTGTCCAACAAACCAAATTGGCTAATGATTCCAAAAGAGAGGTGCCCTAATAAGCTTGTCCCTCTCATTCTATTTCTATACATTCTAGGAAACACACAAAAAAAAAAAAAAATGCACACACTGGGGTTTATGAGGCACTCTTTAAGATATAATGTCACTTTACATGTAGGGGAATGGATTGCAAATTCTAGTCTGAATTTTACAGGGCACTGTTGAGCACTGTCAAAATACAGTAAAATATCATCACACAGTTCTTGTCAGTAATCTGGCTGCAACATTTTTGACCTACTTAACAGTCTTTATAGTCTTGCTAGTAGGCCCAGTTTACTAAAGACGGGAGTAAGTTTTCAGAATCAGCCAGCTTTCCAAATTTGATCTTGTCATGTTAAAAAAATGCATTAAAATTGCAGGGAACACATGCAGTATATGCTTTGCTGTAAACGTTATATAGATAGATAGATAGATAGATAGATAGATAGATAGATAGATAGATAGATAGATAGATAGATAGATAGATAGATAGATAGATAGATAGATACTTTATTCATCCCCGTAGGGAAATTCACATTTCCAGCAGTATCCTCAAGTCGAGATATAAAATATGAGAAATAAAATACACAAGATACACATAAGTCCAGTACAGAAGTATACTTAAGGTGCTTGTTAACAGTGTAAACAGAATAGTGTGAATCGTTGGAGTCTAGTGCAAGTATAATTAAGGTGCTTGTATAAAGTGAATAGTGCAGTGCAGAGTATGAGGTTTTGAGTTTAATGTGAGCTTTTACTGCCCCGGGTGGAGTTGAAGAGCCTCATGGCATGGGGGAGGAATGATCTCCTCAGCCTGTCCGTGGAGCAGGACAGTGACAGCAATCTGTCACTGAAGCAGCTCCTCTGTCTGTGGATGATGCTGTGTAGTGGATGTGTTGGATTGTCCATGATTGATAGCAGCTTGTTTAGCGCTCGTCGCTCAGCCACAGTTGTCAGACTGTCCAGCTCTGTGCCCACAACCGAGCCCGCCTTCCTCACCAGTTTATCCAGACGCGAGGCGTCCTTCTTCTTGGTGCTGCCTCCCCAGCACACTACTGCATAGAGGAGGGCGCTCGCCACAACAGTCTGGTAGAACATCTGCAGGAGCTTTTTGCAGATGTTGAAGGACGCCAGCCTTCTGAGGAAGTACAGTCGGCTCTGTCCTTTCCTGCACAGAGCTTCTGTGTTGGTAGTCCAATCCAGTTTATTGTCCAGCTGCACACCCAGGTATTTGTAGGTCTGGACAAACTCTACACATTCTCCTTTGATGGTTACTGGTTCCGGATGGGGTTTAGGCCTCCTGAAGTCCACCACCATCTCCCTGGTCTTGGTGGTGTTCAGGTGCAGATGGTTAGCGTCGCTCCATGAGACAAAGTCCTGGATCAGTTTCCTGTACTCCCCCTCCTGCCCACTCCTGATACATCCCACGATAGCAGTGTCGTCTGCAAACTTCTGCACGTGGCAGGACTCAGAGTTGTACTGGAAGTCTGACGTATACAGGGTGAACAGGACAGGAGACAGCACGGTCCCCTGTGGCGCTCCTGTGCTGCTGACAACAGTGTCGGACGTACAGCCCCCCAGTCTCACGTACTGGGGTCTGCCTGTCAGGTAGTCCGTAATCCATGCCACAAGGTGTGAGCCTACTCCCATCTCTGTCAGTTTACCACTGAGCAGCAGAGGCTGTATGGTGTTGAAGGCGCTGGAGAAGTCCAAAAAAGTAATCCTCACTGCACCACTGCCACTGTCCAGGTGAGAGAGGGATCGGTGTAGCATATAGATTATAGCGTCCTCCACTCCTACCTTCTCCTGGTAGGCAAACTGCAGGGGGTCAGTGGCATGGCGGACCTGTGGCCTCAGGTGGTGTAGCAGCAACCGCTCCATGGTCTTCATCACGTGTGATGTCAGGGCGACCGGCCTGAAGTCGTTGAGCTCCTCCGGTCGTGGTTTCTTTGGGACTGGGATAATGCAGGATGTCTTCCACAGCTGGGGGACCCTCCCCCGTTGCAGGCTCAGGTTGAAGATGCGCTGTAGAGGGTCTCCCAGCTCCAACGCACAAGCCTTCAGCAGTCGCGGGGATACTCCATCTGGACCTGCTGCCTTGTTGGGTCGCAGCCTCCTCAGCTCTCCACACACCTGGGCTGCAGTGATCTTGGGTGGGGGGGAGATGTCCTCCTCTGTGCTGGTGTCTAGGGGGGGAGGGTGAGCTAGGAGGGAAGCTGCAGTACTCCGGGGTGGGAACGAGTGGGGGTGGTCAAACCTGTTGAAAAAGTTATTCAGCTGGTTGACTCTCCCCCTATCTCCTTCCATGGCAGCACCCCGCTTTGTGCTGCAGCCGGTGATAGTCTTCATTCCATCCCACACCTCCTTTATGCTGTTGTTCTGCAGCTTCCGCTCCAATTTCCTCCTGTACTGCTCCTTCGCCTCCCGGAGCTGGACTCTGAGCTCCCTCTGCACCCGCTTTAGCTCCTGCTGATCACCGTCTTTAAAGGCCCTCTTCTTCTGGTTCAGAAGGCCTTTGATGTCGCTAGTGATCCAGGGCTTATTGTTAGCATAGCAGCGAACAGTTCTTACAGGAACAACAGTGTCCATGCAGAAGTTGATGTAGTCTGTAGTGCAGTTTGCCACCTCCTCAATGTCTCCCCCATGTGACCCCTGCAGTACATCCCAGTCTGTAGATTCAAAGCAGTCTCTCAGAGCCTGCTCTGCCTCAGTAGACCATTTCCTGAATGAGCGTGTGGTTGCTGGTAGCCTCCTCACTTTTGGTTTGTAGTGGGGCTGAAGCAGAATGAGGTTATGGTCTGCTTTCCCCAGTGCAGGCAGTGGAGTAGCACTGTATGCATCCTTAATGTTTGCATACAGCAGGTCAATGGTCCTATTTCCCCTGGTGTTACAGTCCACATACTGGAAGAAAGCAGGTAATGTTTTGTCCAGAGTCACATGATTGAAGTCCCCAGTGATTAACAGAATGGCCTCGGGGTGCTGTGTTTGTAGTTTAGCCACAGCGGAATGGATGACGTCACACGCTACGTCCGCGTTGGCGCGCGGTGGGATGTAAACAATGACCACAATGGCGGTTCCGAACTCTCTAGGCAAGTAATAGGGACGCAAACTTACGGCCAAAAGTTCGATGTCCCTGCAGCAGGTGGAAATCTTTGTATTTATATGTCCGGGATTACACCATCTTGTATTCACGTACATAGCGAGTCCGCCTCCTTTCCGTTTCCCGCAGGCTTTTGTGTCTCTGTCTGCCCTAACTGTGCTGAAGCCGGGTAGCTCCACGTTGGCGTCCGGGATGCTAGCCGTGAGCCACGTTTCAGTAAAGCACAGCAAACTGCACTCCCTGTAGGCTCTGATATTTTTCACCAGCGCAGCCAGTTCGTCGGTCTTGTTTGGTAGTGAGTTCACATTTCCCATGATCACAGACGGGACAGAAGGCTTGTATCGCCACTTCGCCGCTAGCCGCTTAGCCTTTAGCTTGGCTCCAGCTCTGCAGCCACGATAAGGTCTCCTTACCTCGTCAGGTAAATGTGGGATCTCACCGGCACGGGACTTTTTCAGGGCAAGGAGTTGCTTTCTCGTGTAAACGCGTTTCTGTGCGTTAAAGTCCCTATCCATAGAATTAAAGTCCATATCCATAGAAAAAGAACGAAAAGTAACACAAAATAACACGGAGCTGCTGGAAAGGCTACCACTCGCGACGGCGCCGGAAGTTGTATGAATATATATATATATATATTCATATATATATATATATATATATATATATATATATATATATATATATATATATATATATATATATATATATATAGAGAGAGAGAGAGAGAGAGAGAGAGAGAGTATATATACTCTATTTTTGAACTTTATTGTTGTTTTTTAAAAGGTTGTATGTGTGTGGCCTTGAATGGCCATGGCCACCACAAGTTATTCTATGGCCACTCCCACAGCTTGGAGAAACGGCAATATAATAATAATGATAATGCGGACTAAACAACATTACATTGACATTGTGTTTTGTCATTAAAACGAAGATTTTTGGTCACCTTTTTAGATATGATCTGATTCATTCCGGTCTTCCATTTACATCATTGGTGTCGAACTCCAGTCCTCGAGGGCCACTCTCGAACATGTTTTCAAGTTTTCTCACACCAACACACCTGATTTAAATGATTAGCTTATCAGCTAGCTTTGCAGGAGCTTGAAAATGATTCTAATCATTTGACCCAAGATTGCTAGTGATGTTAAAGGGAGAATTAAGAAGATGCAAACAAAGCTGGAGATATTCAACAAATACAAAGAAGGCTAGGCTTGGCTAGGCTACCTTCGCTAGGGAATATGGCTGGAACTATCTTAAGTCATGTTACTCCGAAGGTAAATCAAATGTCATTATCTTTTATATATTTTTTAAAATTTAAGATGTTATTTAATCATATACTTGTATATCATATACAGGCAGCGCTTACTATACTATTTTGTTACAAATTTTAAATATGTATTTACAATTTTTATGTTTTTACCTGGGTTTTTATTCACATTACCATAGCTTTCTATTGCCAACCATATGATGACTTCGCTTTACGATCCCAACTCCGGAACAGATTAATTTTGTATGGTGGGGGTCCACTGTATATCTGATAACTGATATTGTCGTTTCCTGGACTATTTGTGTACGATGGAGTACTGTTCCTCTCATAACACAAATGTGTATGCTAAGACAGAGGTAAAGTTTAATTACAAGAGAGGTGTATAAGAAACATTTATAGCCCATAAATACTGTAGAAAAATCATATAAAACAGTATAACAGTAACTGAGCCGGTCTCCTTGTGTTGCGTGTTGAGGTAATGTGTCACTGCGTGAATTACTTCACTCATGTCATTAGAAATCTTAAAATGTCAAATGACTCTCGTAAACAACACTGTTGAAGTAGAAAACAGAATATCACACAGTTACATTCCATTGTCATTGAATCACCAGAACAATCTTGATTGTGGCAAATTTAAGTGTGACATCGTACAACTTGATTTGGTGACCATCATATGTTTTTGTCCATAAAGATAACATCCCACTATGTTAAAGATATGCTAAAGTTGTAAACCCAGTGCTTCAAGTTGCTTGTCTTAATGTCTATTCACTCCTTACTCTGTGAACCATTGGGAAGAAGAGATACTGTAGGATGCTTGCAGTTCGCCAAGGATGAGGGGATCGATAAGAGGACAACTCTTAAGTGGGACCCGCTATCTGCTCATCTTGATGTGGCTCCAAGTGCCACGTGTCTAGGCTTTTTCTGTGTTGACACAGATACAGAACATCATTCCCTCTGGTGTGGCCTCAGATAACATCACACTATAACCTGGCTCTTTTGAAGACAGCCTGCCCTTTTATATATACACACACACGCATTCTGCCATCAAGCTTTCATTAAATTGTCCCTCTCCTTCAACTATCATAGCATTGTAAACAATGAGATTAAGTCCCTCACATTGCAATTCAAACAATCTACAAGGCCAATAAATCAAAACAACATAGAAGATCATAATTTTTTGCTCTGGTTTGTTTCCCTTGGAGTATCTACAGCTAATCCAGAAGGGGGTTGTCAGCATGGTATAAATTGTCAGAGAGGGTCCTATCTGTTGCTGGGTGGGCTTTTAAGCATGGCCCATCAGTTAAGATTTCATTAAAGCGTTTACTCCTGATGTTGCATGGAGGAGTCTTAGTGTCGTCCAGCGTTTTAACAGACTTTCCTTGATTGTTTACTGTTGTCATGTTCTGGACATAAATGCATATTACTGTTAAACTCGATTTGTGTTTATTTTGTGTAATGATGTGCAAAGCCTTTTTTATTTATTCAAATGCACTCCATGTAATCCGTGTGTCAAGATATGGACTGAGTGGATTCGAGATTTTCTTCCTGGAACAAGCAAGATAATCCCCAAAACAGCCGGTGTTTACTCGCTTGAGTTTTGGAGGAAATAACCACAAGTGTATTTGCTGTCAAGATATTCTGAATTGTAGATATTATGAACTTTCAGGTTTGAACACAAATGGAAAACTTTCTCAGCGGACCTGCACATTTTCTTTCTCATGGTCTGAGAGTCTTTGGAGTAGTTTTTGGCCTAACTTCATGAAGGCTGTAATCAGCCTTTTACAGAAGAGTTGCCTCTGTCTGGCCACTACAGCATTGTAGAGATGGTTGTCCATCTCTAAGGTTCTCCTTTCTCCTCAGATGACTGCTGGAACTCTGGCAGCGTAGTATGGTTTTAAAGCGATGGGCAACTCTTAAAGAATCCAAGTGTTTTGAAATTTCTTAAATTTAATGATGATGGAGGCCACTTTGCTCACTGGAATTTTCAAAGCAACATTTTTTTTCCTTACAACTCTACAGTTTACATATCAGGACAGCACTTTTTTGGAGGTCTACAGATAATTTCTTTGACTTAATTTGTGGTTTGCGCTCTGATCACTCACTTCTGAGCTTATATGGACAGGTGTGTGCTTTTCCAAATCATGTCCACTGGCCAAGATCTACCACAGGTGGACTCCGCTTAAGTTTTAGGAACCTCTCAAGGGTACTTAGATGACACATGATGCACATCAAGTTTGAGCTTTACTGTGATACTTATGTACAATGATCCATTCATTCTCTAGAACCGCTTATCCTCACAAGGGTCGTTGGGCTGCTAGTGCCACCTGTCTATGGGCAGTAGGAGGGGGCCACCCTGACCTAATTGCCAGCAAATTGCAGGGCACACAGAGACGAAAAACCATTAACCCACCCATTACACCTAAGGACAATTTAGTATGTTTAGTATGTACAACTGCCATGCATGTTTTTGGAGTGAGGAGAACATGCAAACTCCTCACAGAAAGGCCTGAGCAAGGTGGATTTGAACTTGGGTACCTCAACTGTGAAATGCACGTGCTAAGCACTTCGCCACCAAGATGCCCTTGATCATAGAGTCATTTTATGTCTAATCACAGGATGGGTTTAACCAAGCTATGTTTGATTTTAATTAAACTTGGTGGACTTGTTGATGGCACAAAACAAAGTCCTAGACTTTAGGTCAATTGAACCTTTTTGGCAAGCAATATTTGCCAGGCTGATCTTATATAGTGCATATTAAAAACATAACATGTACATGATGATACATGTCGATCATGAATGTATGAGGGGTATGGATACATTCACTCCTTGTTGCTGCTAAACAACAAAAACAGACATTTCTGAAACTTCTTAGAGAACATGAGAGAGATTAATTTTGCATTGAAAGTTTTGTCAAGGTCACACGATGCACGTTACATTTTCTATTCAAATTTTTGATCAAACTGTCATTAATATAAAACGTGCCAATGTTCTTTACAAGCCTTGTTAAATTCCCTTTCTGACGATAACTCATTTGTGAAAATAGTGAAAAATATCCTGAGTGATAACGGTTCTAATGAAGGTGGCCACACCACTTTTTGCTGAAAAAATTTGGTGGTCCAAAGCTCCAAAACTCCAATTCCAATATACCTAAAATTGTAGTGTTCCACCATCACAATCAACAAATACACCAAGTTTAATCAAAATGTTTTTTTTGTTTTTTTTTGCATGAAATGATCCAATAATGGAAGCTCAACAGTTGTATTACAGTCCTGATAAAACTGCAACCCTCCCCAATTGATAAATATCGCACAAGTATATGGGTGATATTGTCATGGTCTATTCTCCAAGCAGATCTTAATGAAGGAAACAAAGCTGGAACTCACTACGGAGTTCATTTTTTAGATAAACACTTTGTTTATCTGTGGGTTTCTAAGCTACTGAATCTACTGTGTGTTTATTATGTTTACTATTTGTTTGCAAGACAGGAAGGTCAGCTTTTGTGTAATGTGAAGAATGATAGCAGTTACAGAGTTCAATGATGGCTGATGCAGGGAGACTTAAAAACAAAGATGACCTGCATCTCCAAGAAATATTAAAAGTTTTGATTACATTTTGTATTTCTGTCAGAGAAATCTCAGAAAAGAAGACTAGGACAAGCCTAGCTGTATTCCTCATACAACATCTTTGACTATAGTCCTGCTCCTGAAACTGCACAGGATTTTGAAACGTGAGCCCTTCAAATGGATGATTGCTGTGTCATTTACGCTAGTTTAAACTCAGTTCAAGCCATCTTTCATATTGTTACAGCTGACTTAGTCACGCGCCTCACACTGTGATGTACACACTCTGTTCTCGACGACTCTTCAGAAGGGGAATTTAGTTGACTAGAAATGAGAAATGACCCATAAGGCAGTGAAGTGTGGGCCCTGATTGCTATTACATGCTCCAAGGATCCCTCCAACTGTCCAGGAGACAGGCCGAGTGTTGGACACCTGCAGAGGGCTGCACGGGGTCATGCAAACACTACACAGTTGACAGAGGCACAAAGTCAAGAAGCAGCCACCACCAACAAAGGTGGAGCGCTTTATTTTCCCTCTAAAAATGTTTCAAAAATGTAATTTCAATGCAAACCCCAATTTTCCTATATTTTACTATCCCCTCTGATGTCTAATGCATTTTCCATCTTGAAATTATACTGAGGCTGAGTGAGTTCCAGCACAGCCGGAATTGTCAGATGCTGTCACAGATGTCCTGTCACAGGTCTCACTCTTATGAATGAAAGAAAATACTGTATTACTATGCAGTATTTTTCCGAGTAGGCAACAAAGCCAAAACATATGAGTCAATCTCGCTTAAAAACATTCACATTGATTGCAATTGTGAACAGGGTATTTAAGTTTACTTAATTTTCATTAAGTCAATCATGAAACTGAATTACAAAAGCTATCAATTTTAAGGGAAATACCTGTCACTAACGAAAATGCGAACGAGCTAAACGCATAAAAGGGCAGCACTAGATAACAGGAAGGTAAGAACTAATATTAGCTAACATGTTATCCACAGGCAGAAGTTGCTGGATCAACAAACTAATTCTGGGCATATTATCGTACATCAACATTCTTACAAAGAAAGTACAACTTACAGACAGTCATGGGCCAGATTTCCCAGAGGCAAAATGACATGTGCGTCACGGACTGACTCCTCTCAAAACGCGGTCTGACAAGGCGAAATAGAACCACGCCATCCTTCTTACTAAAAAATGTAATATCAACAGCGGTCAGCGGCGGTGTCAAAAAAATAAAGATCATGCCAAAAAAAGCACAAATGAATGAACTGTCAAACTAAATCAGTTCCAAAACATTTTTTTGCGTGCGGCCCACGCAGCCCGGTACCAGTTGATCCAACGACCAGTACCAGGCTGCAGACCGGTGGTTGCGGACCTCTGCTCTAAAACAAATGCATACTATCGAGTTAGGGATGTATTTTTTCATTTTAAGCCTTGTAAATGACATATGTTAGGTTCACTAAGTAGACACCTGCCGAACCCAATGTCTTAAATAAGAAAGAGAGAAGGCACGTATCTGTTCATGCATGAGGAGAATGAGACAGGACCACAAAGGTTGCAGTACTGCCACGCTCTTCGACCATTCCCTCGTTCCCTCTTGTTTTATTATTTTAGAGATCCCTAGGTTACATGAAGGTTCCATGGAGGTGTTAATGGGTAAAAATGCATGGGGGAGCGATATCTGTGGCCGGAACCCGAAGTCTTAAAATACACATTTGTGAAAGATGAGTGCACGCGTGTGTGAGTGGCACAATCAATATGCAGCAACATGTTCCATTAAATCGAAGGCTCAGGTCCACAGCACTTCCTCAACCAACTTCATTTTTGTTGTTTGACAGAGCACTGATGACGACTGTCCTTCGAAAAGACTTTAACAACCATTATCACTAACATGACCCATAGCGCACATGAAATGTGTGGAATATGTAGCTCCCCTAACATCTAATGAAAAGGTGTCAAATGTATAATCACTATATGAATAAACAACAATAATAAATCATATCAACAATCAAGAATATCTGATCCATGTAATTACTAAAACATGACTGATTAGTACACGTATTTTACTCAACTGTGTACTACTGATTGCTGTATTGTTGACGTCAATTAACATGTCATTATTGATTGGCACACCATTGATTAATTACCAATATTTATTAAGTGTTACACCCAGCCTAGGGGAACTGGGATATAACGTGTGTGTGCTCCCCCGTCCGTACCCTCACCACCAGAAAAGGCCCGTGAGACTAAACATGTTGAACAAAAACAGCAGCTTTTATTGTCTTCAGAGGGAGAGCAAACAAACAAAATACTAAACAAAAGATCTTCTGAATCCCTAACTAACTAGCCAAACAAAAAGGAAACTAATGACAATTGGCTCACTATCTACCTAATGCAAAAACAGGAGAAAAAGGGTTAAACAAAAACAGCGTCTCCCTCCTACTACTGCTGGATCTACAGATTCTTACAAGCACAGCCAACACTATTTCTAACAATTCCTGAGGTGGCGTTTTCTGGCGGTGGGATGACCGGAGAGAGACAGAGCTTGGTCCGTGGACTGTTTAAATAGGGCGCCAATGGGATGACTCCACCTGCACATAATTGACACACTCCAACCAAAAGGCACTCACACACACGCACACAAACAAACAAAGGAGAACACAGCAGAACACATCCAAAAACTACATATGACCCACAGGTCATAACATTAAGAAATGACTAAGGAAAGGTTTATCAAATTTCTCCAACAACATATTACTTATTTCGCATTCAAAATCATTTTATTCAATCACAGATATCTGGAGAAAATTGGCTTTTTTTGAGTTATGTGGTTATAAGTCTACCCCCCCCCAACCCCCCCCTCCAATATGGGTATTGTAAATGAGGGGGAAAAAAATCGACTTATACTCTGAGAAATACAGTACTGTAATTTACATTCTGCTAAAGATTGAGAAGAAGCAAGTTTATTGTTAATTACAGTAAGTCAGTTTCAGGTCAGACTCAGATTGGTTTTGGCTCTGGTATATAAACAGGTAGGCATAAGAAAGTTAGTAAGTAATACACCTTATTTTTTAGTTAGTAATAGTAAAACGTCCTCAAAAAGATCATTTATTTAATGTTTTTATTTTTTGTATGTATTTATTTTATTGATTTGCTGGCATCCTAGCTGCTAATGTTGTAGGCGCAGATGGTGCGGTGGCCGCTAAATCTTGGCATCGGGTGCCGTACAATACAACATTAGGGTACATTTTATTTTATTTATTTAAATTTTAAGTGTCCTTCATTATTCATTGTATATAATGTTGTATAGAAAAATGTTAGGGTAGTCACTTTTAATATTTTTAAACTGGACTTTGACATTGTGTTGCTGATGGTACGGTGGCTACAGTTTGTGACACACCACAACTGTTGTGATCTGAAAAGCTAAGGCAAGTCAACAGCTACACCGTGACATGCTGCTGAACATAAAAGTATGCCAAGACAATAATTTCTGTACACATATACCTAGTTGGAAAGATTTTATTTTGAAATTGGCCTCACCACTTCAGGAAAGCTGTCACTTTATTGTGGTGTAGGTGTTTACATGTTCCAGTTATCCTAGGAGCTAAGTTTTCAGGGGCTTTATGCCCCTGGTAGGGTCATCCATGACAAACAGGTCCTAGGTAAGGTTCCATTGCTAAACACGTCTCACATGCCCCTTTTGAAGAGAAACATGATTGGATCTGGTTTTCCTTTGTCTGGACGCAGGTCACCAGGGTCCCCATCTGGAGCCAGGCCTGGAGATGGGGCTCGTTGGCTGGTGTGCAAGGCAGAAAAGTTCAGACTAGATATAGTCAGACTCACCTCCACACACAGCTCGGGCTCTGGTACCAGTCCTCTCGAGAGGGGTTGGACTCTCTTCCACTCTGGAATTGCCCGCGCTGAGAGGCGCAGAGCAGGTGTGGGCATTCTTGTTGCCCCCCAGCTTAGCGCCTGTACATTGGGGTTTACCCCAGTGGAGAAGAGGGCAAGCGCCCTCTGCCTTTGAGTGGGGGGATGGGTTCTGACTGTTGTTCGTGCCTATGCACCTAACAGCAATTCAGAGTACCCACCCTTTTTGGAGTCCTTGGAGGGTGTTCTGGAGAGCGCTATCTCATTCTCCCTTCCTTGTCCTTCTGGCTGACTTCCATGTTCACATGAGCAATAACAGTGAGGCCTGAAAGGGCGTGATTGGGAGGAATGCCCCTCCTGATCTGAACCCAAGTAGTGTTTTGTTATTGGACTTCTGTGGTCGTCATGGAATGTCCATAACAAACATCATGTTCAAACATAGGGATGTCCATATGTGCACTTGGCACCAGGACACCGTAGGCCGCAGTTCAATTATCGACTTTGTGGTTGTCACATTAGATTTGCGGCCGCATGTTTTGGATACTCCGGTGAAAAGAGGGTTGGAACTTTTAACTGATCACCACCTGGTGGTGTGTTGGCTCCAATGGTGGGGGAGGATGCACTCAGACCTGGCAGACCCAAATGTATCATGAGGGTCTGCTAGGAACATCTGGCAGAGTTTCCTGTCAGAAAGAGTTTCAATTCCCACCTCTGGCAGAATATCTTCCTTGTACCAGGGGAAGCAAGAGACAATGAGTATAAGTGGACCATGTTCTGCACCTCCATTGTCAAGGCGGCTGATCGAAGTTGTGGCCGTAAGGTGGTCAGTGCCTGTCGTGGTGGCAATCACCGAACCCTCTGGTTGACACTAGCTGTGAGGGAGGCCATCAAGCTGAAGAAGGAGTCCTATTGGGCCTTTTTGGCCTGTAGGACTCCAGAGGCAGCTGACAGGTACCGACTGGCCAAGCGAAGTGTGGCTTCAACCGTCGCTGAGGGAAGGGAGACTGCTGAGGGCTGATAATCAACACAGGAGATGGCGGCTGCGGTGGCCTTGTAGTCGACTCAGGAGATGCAGGCTGCGGTGGCCTGGTATTCTACTCGGGAGATGCGGGCGGCGTGACTTGGGACTCCGCAGACTTGCGCAGACTGGGGAACTCAGAAGACCATGCGGACAGGGGAACTCGGAAGATTTGCCGCGGACTGGGGAACTTGGAAGACTTGCACGGGCTGGGGAACTCGGCAGGCTTGCGCATACTGGGGAACTCGGAAGGCTTGTGTGGACTGGGGGAATCAGAAGACTTGTGCGGACAGGGGAACTCTGAAGTTGTGTGCCATCCAGCTAGGAGCGCCATGGCCTGGTCCTGGGGCACAGGGTCTGAGAGATCCAGCTGCTTGGGCGCAGGGTGCGGAAGTCCAGCTGTGTGAGCATAGGGTCCGGGAGGTCCAGCTACGTGGTCGCAGGGTCCGGAAGGTCCAGCTTTGTGGGTGCAGAGACAGGGACGCTCCGTTGCTGGGGCACAGGGACCGGGAAAATCAGTTGTAGGGGCGCAGGGACTGGGATGCTCAGTTGCCGGGGCGCAGGGACCGGGACGCTCAGTTGCCGAGGCGCAGGGACAGGGACGCTCAGTTGCTGGGCCACGGGGACGCTCAGTTGCCAAGGTACAGGGACAGAGACTTCTAACCTACCTGGCTTAGGACGAGGGACCGGTGCACTTGCCGCATCAGCCCGCCGCCTTGAGACTTGGGGAACAACGGAGACACAGGGGGCTGACTGACCGTAATGAGAGAAGGTTCACGTGGAGCGAGGGAATCGAGGCGGGGTGTAGAAGACAAAATACGAGGTGAGGTGGGGACCGCTACTGAGGGGAGTGACTCTGGATTTGGGTTTACCAGGATAGGTGCATGGGGACGAGAAAATGAGGACCGATGAACTTTACCCGGGCGTCCTCGTCATCCGCCATGATGGGCAGAAAGTCAAATGGGTGCCCCGGTAAAGGTCACCGGTCCTCATTTTCTCGTCCCCATACATTTATAATCATCTAAATCATCATCTAAATCAGAGTCAAATCACTGCTATAAACAGAGAGGCAAAGGCTAGGATAAAGAAAATCAGTGTCACAATCAAAATTGTCGAGTGAAAAAGGACTTGAACAAGTTCAGAGCCAGACTCCGAACGGAATTTAACAAAGGAGGAGCAATCCTCTAAATCAGAAAAATCTGAATCGATAATGTAGTGAGGAGGACGAATAGGTGAAGGGGGGTGCTCTGGTGGGTAAACGGAGGGAGTGTCACATTCAAAATCAGAATCATTAAAAATGTGTGGTGGCAAAATAGTGGGATATGGTAGCTCGGAACGATCGATGGGGGACACAGAAGAGTGAGACTCGGAGGGAGACAGAGCACTTACTCGGGGAAAACAAGGAAAGGCGGTGGGCTGAGGGCGTTGGCCGCCAGAGCGACGACATTTAACTTGCCGTTGCAAGGTTCCTGCTGGGTCCTGTGGTGGTCGCGTCATTCTGTCACGTTCATCGCGACGCGGCATGGCGAGTGAAGACAAGGAAGGAGGGGGCCCCAAAACTGCAGGAAAACGGAGAGGAACTGGCTCAAAAAGTGAAGGTTATGTAATAAAACAGGGCAGGAACAACAAGTAACAGAAAAATGAACAAAGCAGCAACAGAACCAGGAACTAACGTAAACCCACGGGGAACAGCAAGTTGGCAGTATGACAGCAAAGACAAAGAAGCAATCAATGACCCGACAAGAACTCAAGGCAAACTGGGGACTTAAACAAACTTCACACATAACTAGAATATGTGCAATTCCTGAAGAAATTGTGTGTGAAGGTGAAACACCTGAAGGGAGAGGTGTTGAATGATGTGGAATGGCAAGAACTGGGGGAATCTATTAAAGCTGGAACAGTCAGAATCCAATAAAGAAAGGCAAAGATATAAGGGAAAAACTGAAAAAGTGGAATTATGGGTAAATTTTGAATTCTGGGAAGAAGAAAAATGGATACCACTATGGAAAGACGGGACTTGGGGAAATCAATTAAAGTTGGAACGGTTGGAATCGGATGAAGAATGGCAAAGATACAAGTGAAAAACTGAAAAAGTGGAATTGTGGGTAATTTTTGTATTATGGGTAAAAATGGATAGGCGGTCAATGGGGGAATTGATTCAGGTTGGAATGGTCAGAATCGGATGAAGAATGCCAAAGATAAAAGGGAAAGACTGAAAAAGTGGAATTGTGGGTAAATTTTGAATTCGTAGAAGAAGAAAATGGATACCACCATGGAATGGCGGGACTTGGGGGAATCGATTAAAGTTGGAACAGACAACATTGGATGAAGAATGGCAAAGATATAAGGGAAAAACTGAACAAGTGGAATTGTTGGTATTTTTTGGATTGTGGGTAAATTTGGAATGGCGGGCATCGGGGAAATTGATTAGTTAAAGAATGGCAAAGATAGAAGGTAAAAACTGAAAAAGTAGAATTGTGGGGTAAATTATGAATTGTGGGAAGAAGAAAATGGATAGACCAATGGAATGGCGGGAATATGGGGAATCGATTAAAGTTGGAACGGTAGGAATTGGATGAAGAATGGTGAAGACAGAAGGTCACAAAGTTTTGGCAAGAACAATTAACTGAGGAATTATGGGTAAAAAACTGGGAAAAAAAATTAATTTTTGGTGCGAGGGTTTTTTTGGTAATCTTACTAGATTGGGGGAATACCTTACGTTGGAACGATAAATATAGATCGGACGCATAAAAAATCAGATTTTTCACGAGTTTTAGGGGGCTATTACTTATGCAAAATAGATGCATAATGGGTAAATGACACTCGGAGGTCATAGGCAGGGTCAAGATGAACGGTTAAACGCAGAATCGTTCTGAATCAGACAAACACCTGTAGACATTAAGTGAAAAAAGCAATTTTTTAAATTTTGTAAAATATCACAAAATTTCAAAAAATAAGAAAATAGTACACTTAAAGTTCAAATTCTGAATTTTGGGGGATTATATTTAATAGTTTGGATGTTTAACATTTGGAGAGAGTTGTTTTTATTGTTCTGAGTTAACCAAGATGGCTGACATCCTGGGTGGAAGTTGGGCTGAGCCCTCATTAGATGTCTGATCAGATATCCAAGATGGCCGCCCCTGAGGGTTGATGGGAAATGGAGTCTCAGTGTATGTAGTCAAGTGTCCAAGATGGCCACCTGACGACCCCATGGGAAATGGAGTACTTTGTTTTCCTAAACAGTAGTCCATGAAGGCCAAACGCCCACACAATGAATGACCTCATTGAAAATGAATTGGTTCATTAAAGGTACAATATGTGGAATTGTGGGAAAATTTTGAATTCTGGTAAGAGGTAAATGAATACACCAATGAATTGGTGGGGATGAATGGAATCAATTAGAGTTTGAACGGTCAGAATCAGATGAAGATTGGCAAAGACAGAAGGTTTCAAAGCTTCGGTGAGAACAATGACATGAGGAATTATGGGTAAAAAAATAGGAAAAAAATTGAACATTTTTCATGCAAGGGTGTTCTTGGCATTCTTACCCATAATGGGAAACACCTAAAGTTGGAACAATAAGTATAGGTCGGACGCAAATGGAGACATAACAAGAGGAAAAATACAAAATCTGATTTTTTGCAAGTTTTAGGGGGCTATTACTTATGCAAAATAGATGCATTATGGGTAAATGACACTCGGAGGCCATAGGCAGGGTCAAAATGAATGGTTAAACGCTGAATTGGACTGAATCGGACAAACACCTGTAGTCATTAAAGTGAAAAAAACAACAATGCTTTGAATTTTGTAAAATATCACAAAATTTCAAAAAGGAAGAAAAAAGTACACTCAAAGTACAAATTCTGAATTTTGGGGGTTTACATTTAATAGTTTGGATGTTCAACATTTGGAGTGTTGATTTTATTGTTCTGAGTTAACCAAGATGGCCGCCATCATGGGTGGAAGTTGAGCTGAACCCTCATGAGCTGTCTGATCAGATATCCAAGATGGCCACCCCTGAGGGTTGATGGGAAATGGATTCTCAGTGTATGTAGCCAAGTGTCCAAGATGGCCACCTGACTACCCCATGGGAAATGGGCTGAAGGCGCACACAATGAAAGACCTCATTGAAAATGAATTGGTTCTTTAAAGGTACAGTATGTGGAATTGTGGGAAAATTTTGAATTCTGGGAAGAGGAAAATTGATACATAAATGGAATGGCGGGCGTCAGGGGAATCGATTAAAGTTGGAATGGTGGAAATTGGAGCAGGATTGGCAAAGATATAAGGGAAAAACTGAAAAAGTGGGATTGTGGGAAATTTTTGAATTCTGGGAAAACAAAAATGGATACCACCATGGAATGGTGGGAATTTGGGCAATCGATTAAAGTTGGAATGGTGGGAATCGGAGCAGGAATGGCCAAGATAGAAGGTTACAAAGTTTTGGTGAGGAAAATGGGAATGAGGAATTATGGGTAAAAATATTGAAGTAGTTATGAATTACTGGAAGGTGTGAATATGAGTAGTATTGAGAAATGTGAAATGTATTAACTCATTAATGTGAGTGTGAAGTGGAGAAGCTTCAAATAAAAAATGTTAAATCCGCCGCTGGGAATGAATTCTGAATTGTTATACATTAAAATATGGAATTAGGGGAAAATATTACAAATTATTAACTGTTACAATGGTGGGAATGAGCCATAAGGTGAAATGTATGAGTTAAATGTTATGAATATGAAATAGGAAAGCTCAAAATGTGAAATGTTTAATCTCCCATTGGGAATGAATGGGAGGCCCTCCCATTGGAAATGAATTATGAATTATTGAAGGATGAAAAATCTGGAATTATGGGAAAATTTTGGAACGTATTAATTACTGGAATGATGGGAAGGATCCCTAAAATGAGAAGAATGAGTTAAATATCAAAAATATGAAATGAGAAAGCTGTAAATATGAAATGTAATATCATCCAATGTAAGTCAATGGGCCGAAACCCCATAGACTTAACATTGGGCCGTTTTCGGGGTACAAAACAGGGAATTGTGAGAAAATTACACCTTCACACAATAAAGTCAAGGAATAACATATGTGTGAAGGTTTCACCTTCACACAATGAGGGAACATGTAACAGCTGGGGAGCGACGACATGCAGGGGAAGCTGATTGGGTGACATGGAGGGCATGTAAACCGGCAGGTGGACAAGATAAGACTAATGAGACACAGGCAGGAATGCAGCCACAAGGGAAACCTAAGAAAGCGAACAAAACCCCACACAACCCAAAAAAGAACAAAACCCAACCAAACATGACACAAACCCATATAGATAGGGAGAGAAGCTCGGTAATCCGGGAGGGGCTCAGTGAACAAGAACAATTGTTCCTATTGCTGGCTTGACTCATTTTCGCCATGATGAGTGAGCATATTTTATGTGTCTATCCATCTTTTTTCTCGAGCCGCTTATCCTCACAAGGGTCACAGGTTTACTGGCACCTAGCCCAGCTGGTTCCGGGCTCTAGGCTGGGGATACCCTGAACTAGTTGCCAGCTATTTCAAAGGCACACAGGCACAAACAACCATTCACGCACCCAATCACACCTAAGGACAATTTATTATATGTCTGTTTTTTTATTTTATTCATTTATTTATTTCATGAAACTTTACATTGACATAAATTCATAACATGAGGCATTAAATACCATTTTGGAATGACTCTTTCTCCCATCATCTAGGTACCTGCAAATTTCTATACAATCTTTATTTATTTTTATAAATGTGTCTATAAAAGGTTGGGATGATTGTGGGTCATTTCACATTGAAAAAAATTAATTCTATTCAATGGATTTTACAGTATTCTCTTGATAGCCAGCCTATTCACTTGTGTCCAAATATTTTGCTCACACAGGCTGCCTTTTTAAGTCCTCGTGTGCTCAGTGGAGGACATCCTTGCATTTTCAATGATGTCCCATGTGTTTGGGTGGGATTCAATGAACTTTGCTTATTGCTGAGACAAAACAGAGAATGTAACAAATCACATGAAGAGAATTGGTCTCACTATAGGTTTGTAAATTTACAAAATCTTTCATTGCAAAAATTTTTAGTTTTACCATATATATTTACTTCAAGAACATTTTAGTCCACTAGTGGGAGAAAATTGGACACTGGCACATTACCATTTGAATTCTATATCATGTCGCAGTCTGTGTAGAAACAGCAATTAAATAGTTCATCCTGCAGTATGTTTTTTTAATAAAGTGTATGTGCCAGATAAAACAAATGTGGTTCAACATATTAATGAGGCGGTTTGATGAGTAATGCATTCTCAAATGTCCAAGGGAGGATTCAGAGCCCCAATCAACCTGTCAGTAACATAACCCTAGACATCAAAGGACGAAGGTGACACTATCTGAAGCAGCATGTGAGTTAAATCTTTATTTTTAGACTGCTGCTTCCCCAGGGGAGCCTTCAGTTAGTGAAAGCAATGGAGTGTTTCCCTCTGCACTCGCATACTGCAAAGTTTTCCATGATGTCATGTGTAGCGCAAGAGTAATTGAAGAGGCAGATGAACACAAACTGGAATCTCCTCAAATTCCAACGCTGATTTAATCCGCTCGTTCTTGAAATCAGTTTTCAGACAGGAGTGACAAAACAAAGGAGGAGCCAAATACTTGACGACAAACTCGAAACATAATTGAAAAAATTAGAACACAGTTGACATAGGACATTGATTTATTTGTTGGATACTAGAGATTTACCAATAATAGGCATTTTGATCTATTTTCAGCCTTTTTTTTTCATTATTGGCTGACTGTTTGATCAATTCAAAAATGTGTTAACATCAGTATTCATTGGTATTTATTAGAAATGTCAGTTTCAAGTTGCAATTTATAAATGATTCCGCTAACCCTGGGAATACTGCACTTTATGTTTTTGTTTCAAAAGACAAGTCAAACAATATTTTTTCTGTAATTTTGATGTTTGTTTACTGTAGAAAATTCTAGAGCGCTTTTTGTTCAAGTTTGCAATAAAAAAAAAAAATTGGAAGTAGAATGTTTAAAACAAAGCAAAAAATAAGATGAATTGATGAATATCAAGTCCCCAATACTGATTAATTAAAAACATATTTTTTGGATGAAATGGGGAAGATGTACAAGTAAACACACCATATCTAATTTTAATCTTTGTGTTGGGGGGTCAAAGGAAAAACAGAAAAACATTCACATTGATTGCAATTGTGAACAGGGTATTAATTGTACAAAGCAATATTATCGATATATTGCAAGACAAAGTGACGCAATACGCTGATTGCAATACGACATTTAGTTTCCAATATATCGTGCAATGGTTTTGAAATGCCATATTTTTGTGATATTTTGTTGTTTTCTTTCTGCTCCAGAGTGGCTTTTGTATCATGATTTTTGTCTTATTATGAATTGTGCTTTACATGTAAATCATTCCAAGCACTTCAAAAAGACTTCATTAAATGTTAGAATACATTATCGCTCGAGTGAGACAATGTTCCAAAGCAAAAGTGGGGGCAGAGGAGGAGGGCAAACAGCAGAAAAAGAAGACTTTATGATACGAAGATAACATTCTCTTCATTTCTGCCATTGGAGTCATAGCTAGGGCTTTCTTCTGTTGAGTTCATCCGTACTAAATGCCTGTATGTGCTCCCGAGAAGTGCAATAATATCCAACTGCTAACCAGCTGTAGAATGGCATGTTGCTTTTATTCAAATGGGAATTTTGAGATTAAGTTGTGGTTTGTTTCATTTCATTTTGTTTCTTTTATATCCTAAATATTTTTTTTTTATATGAAGAAAGAAAAACTCAGCCATATCAAAAAATCAGCCATATCTCGAAGGTTCACTGTATTAGATAAATTATAACAATAGATTTTTCCACGGTTTTGTTTTTTTTCAGCAACATGAGTGACGTCACATCTGTTTTGTTTACAGTTGAAGAGCAAAAATGGCAGAAAAAAAAAAAGAGTATGAAGTGGTCGCATAACTGAAGCGTATAAAAAAGAATGTGTGGCAAAGTCCTACCTCTTTATTTCTGTCACAATTGGCGGTGTGTTCCGGATAATGACATCATCGTCTTATTTACTTGGCCGGGCAAAAGATAGGAGCAGAGCACCCATGAGGATTCATCGACAATAAAGCAAATATAACAACATGGACACACCACCGTTGTGTCAGTGCTTGCTAGGGACATAGTAACACAGTCAAGTGTATGCTAAAACAAAAAATGTGGATGTTGCTTAAAAAAAAAAAAAAAAGTTTAATATGTGCTCATTGATGTCAAAGATATGTGGCTTCTGAAAAAGAATAAATAGAATTTGTCTATTCTAAGAAATTCCTTGTTTTTTTTAAATATGATTTGTCTATTCTACGAAATTCTTTGTTTTTTTCAGTCATTATTAAAATGTATGCCGATATTTTACAGACATTGCGCAATGTATCGCAATACATATTGCAATACACCTTTGCTGTTAATATATCGCATTACACTTTTATGACACAATACCCAGCACGAGTGTTGATTGAGAATCGCTACTACACCATTTGCTTGAGTACACTTTGTATTTGAGTAAGCGCAACACCACCCACACATCCATCCACCTAAACCTGTATTGAAGTGCTCCTAAAGTCTTCAAGCATTTTGGTAGTCTACATGATGGCATCATTAAACAATCTTGACATTAGAGGAGTTGCTGCAGCCTCTTAAAGACTCGTGTCTCATGTTTCCAATGCTGTTCATGTGACAACTATTATTCTTCGTACTGTACAAGGAAAATAATGAAATAAATCAATGTCATCATTATGCATGCATGTTTGTTTGCTTTTTTTTAAGCTGTACATCATCTTCACTCATCCATTTTCTTAAATGCTTGTCCTCACAAGGGTCGCAGGCTTGCTGGTATCTATCCCAGCTGTCTTTGATGCAGAATGCAGACCCTTTTGTAGCCATGAAGTAACTCTTAGTCACAGCCTGAGCCTGAGAAGTGAAATGTTGTTCTCTTTGCTTTATTGTCGATGAATCCTCACGGGTGTTCTGCTCCTGCCTTTTGTCCAGCCAAGTTAATAAGACGATGATGTCATTATCAGGAACACACCACCATTGTGTCAGCAATGCTAAAAAAAAAAAAAAAAAAAAAAAATGCCCATCTCTTAGTCACTAACACCACTTGGAGTGCTTTTTACCATTTATTGCATCGTCAGTCAGTGTGATATAAATAACCATTGCCAAACAGTGTAATGACTATGTTATTATACATCCGTTACACTTCCTGGACATTTTATTAGCGATATCTGGTGAGACCATTCATCCATGTACTATATCAATACTATTCACACTGGTTGTGGATGAGTTGAAATCTATTCTACTTGACTTTGGTTTGGAATATGGATGCTCAAAATCTTAAAGGCCTTTTTTAAATGGGGTAAATGTCTATTTATTAAGGTAGGTCAGGCCACGTAATAATAGTGTTGTATTCAAAACCAAATGCACTTTGTCTTAAAAACAATAACAAAAATGTTTTGAAAAATTAAATTACAGTTTGCTTTCATAGAATTTAGCCATCACTTCAGTCACACATTCTTTTATTATTTCAGAATCCTACAATGGCTTCTAATACTGATTAATAATCCACACCACTCACTGTTGACAATCGTTGTGTTGTGACATCTCATGCATCACTGATCAGATATAAATGTCATCCTTTTTATTCTATTCAATATTATTTTATTTTCTAATCCATTGTTTAAATAAATAATTTTTTAGGCAACAAAATGCATCTCTCTATATTCTGCTTTCTGACTCACCTTGAGAGTATTTTCTTTCTGATTCCTCTTATAAATGGGATTTTCAGATTTGTAGCTACCGAAGTTAATGTTTTTGGAAACAGGACCGGACGCAATTAAACTATGCGTGAGTGTCATTAATATGCCCCGTTGAGCACGGACAAATGTAATATTGAGGGAATTATGGGCTCACTCCAGAAGCTCTCATTCAAAGAATTCATTATTTGGAAGGGTCTTCATGAGGACAATTAAAGGAAAGAGTGTCACCACAGACACCAGTAATAGGTATTAAAAGCCTCTAGGATTTAATGTGGAGATATGATTGTGAATGTGGAGATGGCAATACACACAAACATGTGGGAGATCGGAAAATTAAAGTTCAAACAAAGAAAAACATACATCACCTCTATAGGCTCTGTAGTATCAGCAATTAATGTTATAAAGTTTAGAACAAACAAGAATCAATGTGAGCAAGTTTTTTTTTAAATTGTGTTATTTGCTCTTAGCCCTGAAATATAAAAACCATCTTGGATTATCCCTCAGAAAGATCCGGAAAAGATGAGGTCACCGAGCTATATTTAGAGAGCTTTAACGATGGCATATTAAACAAAATGCTTCTAAAATTCAATTAAGAAACCACTAGGCCACAATGACCTGAAAATAACCCAGAGTTATTCTAAAACAAAGGCTCTGCCAAGCAGCCGCTGTGCCGCCTCACATGTGGTTTGGAAACAGGAGTTCTTAAAACCGCAGATTGTGAGAGGCTGTGGAGATTAATGAAGAGTTTCTTTTTCCAGGTGTTGTATTGTGGATACAAGAGCTTTGGGCCGTGAATTTTTACCAAGACGAGAAATCCTCACGGTAGAAATGAAAACAGGACCACAATATACAGCTCTGATCCAGCTCATGACTCAAAATACAAAAGTGGGCGCGCATTCCATAAAAATAAGTGGGATCAGGAAAATCATTGGCAGATATTGATCATGGGATAAGATCATCCTTTATGTGAATGAAGGAAATGATCTTCTCAAAGCTGTGAAACGTTTAAGCTCTACTCCTTAAGGAATCCATTTCAACTTCACTATTCAAAACGAATTCCTTTGAAATTGTTTGTTTTCAAATTTTCCCATATACAATTTAGTGTTTTCATTTTAAATCTGAAACAACCAGTATACACAAACCCCTAAAATGCATGTAGACATCCATATAATAGCACAGTCACTGAGTAATGATTACAAAACAATATAAATCTAAGTTAGATGCTTTAAATTTATTTAACCTAGTGCAGCAAATGGACAGCAGGAGCTCACAGGAATGTGTGCTTCTGGGTTCTCTCATCCTCCGTGATATGTGTGTGGCGTCGAGGAAGCAGAGAAGGTTAGGCTGGTTGCCACTGAAACAATATCATTTTAAAGGTGTAAAGTAAACATGGTATTGACTTAAGGCAAAAATTTGTTTTTGTCAAAACAAGATACAAAGACTTGACCAAGGTCTAAGACAGAAACCAACAAGGAAATGATATAGGAGTGATTGTAAAAAGAGGCCTCCTGGATCTGAAGCTTAGCAACCAATATTGCCACTTAACCGATATAAATATTACCAGTTGTCAAAAAAAAACTAGAAAACTAGAAATAAAAAACAAGAAAAATAAAATTCACATATACACACTTAATTAAAAGTGAAAATCTATATGGTTTCAACAGGTCCACTGCTATGGCAGTATTGGAGATTTTGTAGGAAATCGTGACTACTATGTATTACAAATAATTCCCAGTTTTGATTTTCATAGATTTAAAGAAAGCATTTGATACTTATCATGATCATATAGATCATACTGTATATTTGGAAATAATTAAAAAGGATTGGCATATAAATGGATAAAATGTTACAGATGAAGTGTACACACCTAGATGATAGAAATTAGTATGTGCAATTTACTGTAATAACGAAAAATCAGTTCATCTTAAGATGGCAGATAGCAAGACTCTGTGCTTGGTTTTATATTATTTACATCATATATTAATGACATTTCCAGAGTTTCAAAAATTTTTGCTGATGAAACAAAATTTTTACTGCTCTTGAGAGTCTTGAACAACTGAACTTCTGTGGATGAACTAGATATATATTTTTTAAATGTGGTTTGACAAGGGCAAGTGATCTTTAACAATCAATGTAAAATTAAGTTGGTAACCACATTTAGATTTTTTAAAGAAAAGTATTTACAATTATTGGCATTCTCTATAAAGCCAAGATTTCGTAAGGACACGTTATATATTTTATTGTATGCCATGACTTCCATACCTTACTGTGTGGAGGTATGGGGTAATACATATAAAACAAACACTAGGTCTATATTTGAAATGAAAAAAAAAAGATCAAGTAAAAAAAGTATCAACCATTCAAATTACGTAGAACAAATGAATTCATTATTTACTAAATTTAATATGCTCAAATTAGTTTAATTCAAAAAGGCACAAATTATATATACAACATATAAAAGCAAAAAACAAGGCAAAAAAGCTAAAACAAAAGAAAAAAAAAACAAGGATAGGACTTGACAATTTTTTGTATTTCTTCCTAGATAAACATAAAAATGGAGATGTCCTTGATGATGCCCCCCTCCCATTTTTTTTAAAAATTTGGGTTGTATTATATTTTTTGATTTCCTTTTATGTTAAGTTTTGAACCCTGTAAAGGATAACCATACAAAGGTTTCTTTACTAGAAGTATTTCATTGTTGTTTTACAATGGGACGTCTACAAACATCGTTTTCTAATTACCTATTTTAGCTGTGATGGCCTGTAATACATTTTTTTTTTTACTTTTACATTTTACATTTTACATTTTTTTTTAAGTCAGATACCCACTTAAAAAAAAGAAAAAAAAAACATGTCAAAAGCACATGTATTCATCTTCCAAACAAAGGCAATCGCTGCAACAACTTCTTGGATTCAAGTACCATTTGAATCCTAGGTCTCCTCTCCCCGTTGTCAGTAACCTTTTGAGTCTTTTGCAGTCTCTGGAGGTGGTGGGGCCAAAGGTGATCCTGTAAGTCTGCAGAGAAATTTCACCAATTCACGACACCTAGTTATATAAAAACACACAAAAAAAGCCAATATTATACTATATAATCTTTTTCAGCGGTTGGGCTCGTAAGGCGAATTCACGGTATGGTGGGCAATCCAAACCGATGTTAAATAGCTAATGCGTTTAGAACCCGAGGTAAAAACATCAAAATTGGACATACATATTAAAAATTGGTACCAAAACAATACATTAAGTGCTGCGTATATATAATATACATGTATACAATCAGAAAACATCAAAAATATACAATATAGAAAGGATTTATTCACCTTTGAGTGGTGCTTATTATGCCCATATTCCCTAGTAAGGGTAGCCTAGGCTAGGCTAGCTTTGTATTTCTTGATTATCACCAGCTTCGTTTCCATACAAATCATCTTCTTACTTCTCTCTTTAACGTCACTAGCAATCTTGGGACCCATGGCTAACCCTTTCAACTTTGAATTAAGCAGTAAAATGCACTATAAATACGGTTTTGTAACCACTCGTGATAGAACAAAGCTTTACCATTCCGCCATTTTGTAACAAGTGAGGCCGACCAATAGCAGAACAGCATCCCCGTCGTGTGACAACAACAGAAAATAAGTGTAATTACCCACTAAAAACGCCTGTAGACGGAAACAAAATAACACAAATGCAGTTAACCCCCTAGGGTCATGTCGCGATTCCGGAATGCATCTACCGTGATAAACGAGGGTTCCAGTGAACCCTCATTTATCGCGGTAGATCCGCAGAGATTCTGGAACCAGCTACGATAGCTGAAAATCCGCAAAGTAGTGCGCCCACTTTTCACATTAAAAAAAATAAATAATTGGGGGGGAAGTTTTTTTAACCGTGAAAAGTCTTCTGCTATACATATTGTTTAAGACAAGTATCATTGAAATACACATTACTTAAATCTTAAATTATAATTTAATATTAAATTATATTAAATTATTAAACCTCATACACTGTACAGTGGGTGAACTGTTCCCCTTTTCCTGTGAAGTCTCGCGCAGCTGTGGTCATATTAGCAGGGGCGCGGACAGCGACACATAGTCAAATCTATACATGATTAAAGATTATTACAATGGAGAGTTTACACTTGAAACAAATAAATCTAGGTGAGACATTCCCAACGGTCTGGCGAACGTCTGCTCCTTTTACAGTGTCTCTCTCTGCCCCGACAATGTGTGTGTGAGCCTTTTGCTGTGGGTGCGCTTCATGACTGACAAGAACGTGCCTGCGGGGTTGGGAGTTGGATTAGATTAAAAAACAGGCATATAGAGAGGAAGAGACACTAAACAGTAAAAAGAGCAGACAGTCCACCAGACAGTTGGAAATCTCTTACTTAGATTTCTTTGATCATAAAATAGCATTTCAATTGTCAACTCAAAATTGTTTGATCATGTACAGATTACACTTTAATTCAACATCCGGGGAGCTACTAATATGACCATAGCTGAGAGAGAAAGGGCTTCTTCTGTCGGCAGTCGGCAATCCAGATTGTTAAAGCAGTTTACATACGGATGATCGCTTGATTACGCGCCGTAACAACTCAGTTCACTGAATTGCCAAAGGTGATGGCAGCCGCCTTCTAATATTCACGTCATCCCTAATGTAGTGAACGGTGGATTAATTCACTCCCAATTAGCGGGCTACGGCCGCCTAACTTCCCCCTTCGAGAAGTATCACCTCAGCAATTGTCATCATTTTTTGATGGCGTTAAGGCTCACTACAAGTCTTAGCGGGAGCAGCACGCTTGGGAGCTATTGCAAAAGCTCAATATGTAATGAAAAAAAAAATCCTTGAAGTCGTGAATCCACGTAATGGAATGGAAAAAAAATCCATTTAAATCCATATTATATATATATATATATATATATATATATATATATATATATATATATATATATACATACATATATATATATACATACATATATATACAAGCTACCGCTGGAAAATCACAGCAATTCAGCATCAACGAAGAACCTTTTGTGCTGAAAATCAACTTTTGACCTTATTTCCACTGAAATCTGAAAACGGTGACCACTGTTTTTGTTGAGCATTTTTTCAAATTGCAATCACAGATCATAAAAATACCAAATTAAAACCTTTCAGGTTGAGTTTGATTGTCAACTTAGCGTTTAACCAATATCTCCAAGAACATAGAAATCTGAAAGGAAAATGTAGTTCAGCCAAGTATAATACATCCTGCTTCGAATAGCCATGATCCATTCACCAATGTACACAATGCAGCAAGAAAAGTTACATGCGATGTGAAAACATTCTCAGCTCAATTTCATCGTGTTCTCTGAGCCATCCCACTAATGAATAAAAATCATTAGTTTTTACGGGTTTTTTTTCATGATCAACCAAGTATGCATTTTTCAAAACAGGGAAAAAAGTTAGAACCATATGGTGATTTGAATGGGAGACATCTGGTTGTGATTAGAGCTATGCAGCACATATTCCACACATGTACACATATTAAGAAGGAAAATACGCCTACAGCAACAAGTGGTTCCGAACAGATCAAAGACAATTTTTTGGTACACTTTGTGTGCGACACATAAAGAGCTGTCCACTTTGCAGAATAGCACCAGTAAGTAGACAAACCATTTAAGAACACTGCCATAGTAACAAGAAGTAAGCTACAGGAAAACACGTGGAGGATTGAAAGTGGGCATATAACAATGCAGGCAAAATTAGCGCTCTCTTGCTCAAGAGGTGAGGGGTTTTGTAAAAGAATATATGGTACGTAGATGATATGCTGCCGCTTTCCACAATGGAGTTGTTTGAAACCTTATCAGCAAAATCTCTGTTGTAACTAGCAATATAGACAAGTTAAGCTAATGCTAATCTTCACCGTACAGTAGCTATTAGCAATAGCTATTAGTAATAGTCTATAAATAGTCAGTGTATCTAGATGAAGCATACAAAAACTCATGTTAAGCAGTACGTTAAACACAATAACGATGATGTTGGCTAGCTGCTAACATTAGCCTCACTGAAACCATCTATTTTTGAAACGTCTGTCCCAAACCTAACCAACTTAACTTGAACTCGAGTATTAACATTGAAATTGTGGAATACAGTAATCCCTCATTTATCCCGGGGGTTACGTTCCAAAAATAACACGTGCAACGTGAAATCCGTGAAGTAGCCAGCTTTATTTTTTTATTATTTTACAATGCAATACTAAACTATAGAATAAAACCAAAACCAAAACCTGTTTTAAAGCCCCAAATTTGTTTAAAACAATCATTTTAACATAGTAATACAAAGTTGGAAACATTGTCCCTCGCGTATTTCAGTCCCAGCTATGCCTCTTCGTCCTGAACCCGCACATTGTTATGAGTAGGTGTTGAGCTCTTTCTTTTTCTGAGCAAGAAGATTTTTATAAACGGATATGCCCGAACATCGAATTAAAGTGAAGCCTCTTATATCATGACAATACAATTGAAATTTCAATTTATTACAAAAGAAATCTAGGTAAAAGTCAGATTTCGAAAGCTGTGCATTTCTCCGTTCCTCTCAGTAGGCACACACACGTATGTGTTTCCTTTCGGCACGCCTACGAGTCACTTGATTGGCTCACAGAGACCAAGCTGTCAATCAATGTGCTTAATAGCACGTTTGTAATGTGTGAGCTGAGCTGAGCGCATTCAGGCACAGGAGAGACGAAAGCAAACTTTTGGATCCTCTTGCCTTTTGTTATAAATTGGCAAGTGAAAAAAAGAATACAGTACAATGTCAATATTTTATTTCGAGACTACAGTAAAGCCCCTGAGCCAATCAGGATTCAGGGGAAGACTGCGCTGTAAATAAAAATACGTATTCCACACTGTAAAAAATCTGTGAAGCACCGAACCCGTGAAAGATGAACCCCGATACAGCGAGGGATTACTGTACACTGTTTTTGCCTAAAGCAAAAACAATGCATCACTATGCTGTGAAGCTAATAAGGATTAAAATACATGTCTATAAAGGTTTACAATATAATACAGAACAAATGATTTGTCGTGTTTTTACGAAGAAGCTAACCTTCCACAGGATGTGTAGTGAGCGTAATGAGCAACATTTGACAGTAATAAGTAATAAATAATGCATTACAGCCTACACTGTCACAGTCTACAGCCAACACTGGTCATAATCTTTTTCAATGCGTTTGTGCTCACATTGCAGTATTTGTAGGAGACCAGAGTTGAATTTATCCTCGAATAGAAAAAATCTTTATAGTCAGAATTGGCACATATATATATATATATATATATATATATATATATATATATATATATATATATATATATATATATATATATATCATTTATTCTGAGATGAGACTGTGCTAGAAACTACAGAATGTTTGAGAAAAATGGTTGAATGTTCTAATGTAGAGCTGCACAGATTAACAGTTCCAAACCCAAATGTTCATCTTTTGCCATATTAATAAATATGATTCTGTACCATCAATGTTAAGCAATTGTATTTTGTTTGATGTCTTCAATGTTGACTGCTGTTGATATCATCGGCAAAATTTAATTAAAGGGATCACATAATCACTGTTTACTTCCTTACACAACTTTGACATTTCTGAACAATTTTTAATAGAACGTGAAATAGAACAGTCAGCACTGTCCTAATACAAACTTCAGAACAGTGTTTCAAATCAGTGCTTTTTTAGTAGTTAAGGTTTTTAGTTTCATTTCCGGATCCCATAGGCCAAGGTTTTTTTTTTTTCGTGTACAATGCGGCACAGTGGGGAAGTGGTTAACACGCTCGCCTCACAGTTCAGGAACCCGGGTTCAAATCTACCTTGCGCCAGCCTTCCTGTGTGGAGTTTGCATGTTCTTCCCGAGTTCGCGTGGGTTTCTCCAGCTTCCTCCTACACAGGTTTATTGGACATACAAAATCACGAGTGTCAAACTCCAATCCTTGAGTGCCGTTTTTCTGCATATTTTCTAACCATCCCTCTCAAACACATCCGATTCAAATGATGAGAATCATTTTCCAGATCCTGCACACCTTGTTAATGAGCTAATCAACTGAATCAGGTGTGTTGAGGAGAGACAACCAGAAAACATGCAGGGTACCGGGCATTGAGAACTGGTGTCCTGAAGTTTGATTGGGTGCATGAATGGTTGTTCGTCCCTTTGTGCTCTGCAATTGGCTGGCAACCAGTTCAGGGTGCCCCCCGCCTACTTCCCCAAGTTAGCTGGGATAGTCACAAGCAAGTCTGAAACCCTTCTGAGGATAACTGCCTTTAGAAAATGGATGAATATAGGCTACTGTTTAAATACAGCTTCAGTGTCAGAAATGTGCAATAATGTCAAACCTACTCTAACGTGAGATGAATATTGCTCATGTGTAAATGTTTGACTTTAGCAGACATTGTACATTACTGTTTCCATTGTGTCACCAGCTGCCAAGGAATCAGTATCACTAAAATACAGTATTGTCATGGAATTTCATATTATCTCAGTCATTTCATGCACTGTGTTTTGTTGGTGTGTTTGCGGGTCATACCGATGTTTCTGTTCTGAAAATATGACAATCCAACATTTAACAGAAGCACTGGATCAGGATAACATGTGCCCACCATGTGAAAATACCCTTGCACTGCTTTGAGTCTGACCTTTGGATTCTTTTAGACATGTTCTTCATTAAAGTGTAGAGCAGAGAATCCATGAAATGTTGCCTCCAAATATCTTCTAAATGCTGTCCATCCCATAGGCCAAGTATAACATGGAGCAAGGGTCATATTTTTAGAGTTTTTGCCTACATACCAGAAGCTATGGGAATCAGCTTCAGCAAAAACAACACAATACCAACATTTATATTGCGATCACACTCGGACCAATTGTATGTCGATGCTATCAGGGATAAGTGTAGAAGTTCTTCAATTAATGCTTGGGACAGCAATCTAGTCTGATCATTTTCTGTTTATGTATGTTGTCCTTCATTTTTAGGAGACATTGGAAATTTCATTAAAATGAAGAAGCGCTAGAACAGGTTTCTGGCTTTTGATCCACTGTTTGCTTTGATTTGATCGACTGCTGTCTGATGATGATACTACTTGGCTTATTGTTGAAATTATAAACTGCTAAGTCCTGCTGAAGGAATGTTTCGCATCTAATAAAAAGAGATGACTGATGAGATTAGTGGTGTTCTTTTGCATAAAGTTAATATGAAACTATCATATTTACTTATACTGTTTAGTACTTATTTCAAACTATGTCCTTAAAAAATAGGGGAAGAGCAATTATCATTGGTGCCAATATTTGGCATTTTGACAAGTATTGAAAATGACTAAACTGTATTATCTTAAGGGAAATATTTAGTATTTAGTTTTCAGTTAACTATCAGCATTCTGCTCACTTTATAAGCATTCTGCTCACCCTTGGAGCAGTGCAATTGTTGTTTTTGGTTAAAATTGAAACAAAGATGTGAAATTTCAGCACTTCTGTTAAATAAAAATGTGGATTTTTTTTGTTTCACTGTTGAAAACTATTTTGAGGTATTTAGAGTTTTTATTTCGCTTTTTGAGACATGCTGGTAACCCTGGGAGCTCCCCGGTTAGACATGTTTGTAAGGGCTCTAAATATTTGTTATTGGCTGCTTTGACGACTAATAAAGAGTATTGGCTCTAAAAAACATATTATTCTATCTCAATTAAGACATTCAGGAAATATCACAAGATACCACTATACCAGTGCATCTCAAATGTATTTTGCCAAGCCCCCTCCCCAGGAAAGAGAACATGTTTTGCAACATGTCCACTCTCTTCATTGACTATAAATAAGATAATTATCTATAAAAATGTTATAGCTATACCTAAAACTGTCTCCTTTTAATATTAACAAAATAAAGGAGCAACATAAATTGATGAGGTAACTACTTCTTTACAGCATTAATACAGGTTACAGGTTAGTCTAAAACTGAAAAGAAAAAACAAATGCATCAGAAATAAAGACAAAAAGATGTCAATCATTATTTTGCAGTTACATTTCACATATCAAAAACAAAGCCTTTTCCCTAGGGTGAAAGAGACCCGCCCCACTATTTGAGAAGGACTGCACGACACAACTTTGGAGGGGAAGGTGCACAAAGTAAAAAGCAGTAAATGTGTCACTGATGGCATTCTTGCACCGAATGCCCACTAGGGTTTGGAACTCCCGCCACTACCTTGCTGTTGGCTTGGAGGCAGAGCCTGCTGACTGCTGACCAACTGTAAAAGTAAGCACAATGCAAGGCTGGCACTGTCTGAAAGCTAAGAGGAGTGATGTTTGACTACAATCACTCAGCAACCACAATATACAGTATAGAGTATGTATGCGCTATGTACAGAAAAAGGCTGAAATTACAAACCCTCTTCCTGTGTAAGTGTAAATGCTTTAAGGTGTTCTTCTCTCGGTTGTGGGACGCACTTTGAGTTGAATTTAATGTATAAAATGAGCTATAGAAAAACAGTTGTCTTGCCTTAATTTCGGACATGATAAATGTTGGTAATAATTTTCTAAATTCAATAATTTTTCAATATAATTTCTCCTGTTACTTTGGTTTTTGTCCTTTTGGTATTTTTGTCATTTTATATTTCTCAACTTCAACACATCCCTACAATTAACGCCTTATTTCGTTCTTATTGTCAAAATTCACACATTTTCATGTGTTCTATATTTGATCATTTTATACCCTCAAGTCAAGTTACTTTTATGAAAGATTTTATTGCCTTGTACTGCAGATAATGACAATAAAGGCTACCTGATCTAACCTTATGTTCTGACCAATTCCAACCATTCCAACTTTGAACTCTTCCACCGCAATTGTTTTTCAAAATTTCCGAAACTCCAGAATTTTAAACTTTTTATTTTTTTTCTCGTCCAGCTTTTTGACTGGTTCAAACTATTTCAACTTTAAATTCTTCTGCGAACATCTAATACAATTGTTTTCCCAAATTTTCAAAATAAAAGTCAAAAATACAATTTGTCTTGCTTTTACCTGTATTTTCACCATACTTTATCTTACTCTCATGCACCAAATTTAGGCTGCAGCTACTCTTTATTGCTAAATTTACTTCAAATTAAAAGCCAGATTTTTTTTCCTCCTCTAATTTTTGTCTTCATACTGATTAAAACCATTGAACATCAGTGGCAAAATGGCTTGTGACAAGGCATCCGTAGCCCACCGCCTACTTGGTATGCCTGCCTACAAAAGAAAGAGCCACATTGGCCTAAATGATCTGCAATATGTGGTTTGTGCTCCCTTTTTAAGCAATGTAACCCCCCCCTCCCACCCACTCTGTATATTTACTGTATGAATATTTTTGTAAAATATCACCATCTATATTTCAAAATGTTTTATGTAGTAGTGAATGTAATTTTTCATCATCACCAAGTTGTAATTTCACAACCGCTAATTTCCCTTCTTTGTGGTACGCAAGCCAGTGGCCAGCATGATCTCTGACTTGTGGAGTCTGAGCCAATAGCAGACCTTTAGAGAATTTCAGGCAGCCATCCCCACAGGCCATAAGTGTTCCTGTGTCTGACAGACTGGAATGATAAGGGTCGCCGTGCAGCACGTTCCCAACCACTAAGCAGCCTAATCCAGCCATTAAATACAAGGTCAAACAAGATATTCAAACCAATCATGAGATGAGCACTCACTAGTGTACATACTTCTACAAAGGTCAATGTAGCATGTGAGGTGTCGCCAATAAATGCGACTCACCATACCGACTCTGATACTACTAGCCAGTTAAGCACACAATAGATATGCAATGCATGAACAAAAGAATAAAATAAGAGAAACAATGTACTGTATTTCTCTGGTCCAAGTCGAGTTTTTTTTCATAATTATTTCCAACCCCCATATTGGGGAGGGGGGTTCACTTAGAGCCACATAACTCAAAACAGATATATATATATATATATATATATATATATATATATATATATATATATATATATATATATATATATATATATATATATATATATAATTAAATATAGTACACATCCGTTTTAGAGCATTAGTACAGAAAGTCGAAAAATGCACTTTTGTCAAGTGTCATATTGCCTCTGTTGTCAATAACAAGGCTGCGTGGATAATTTCCCGGGAGAACTTTGATGAAAAGGAAAAGAACTTGCCTTCTTCAACCCTTGGATGTGTGCTTGAAATCTGCATGGATATCGCCAGGTGGGGAAGAAACAGTAACAAACTTCCATGCTCTTATTTCACAACAGTTGACACTTGGATAAAGAATATCCCAAGTAAGATAATCAGTAAATAATTTCCCAAGACCTCCATTTCAAACAAAATTGGATGGGTCTGAAGATGACTCCCCGTGGAAGAGTAATGAGGATGTTTGCCCAAATGACAAACAGGAAGGAACAGACATCTGGGTCTTAAATGGTAGGAGCTACAGTATTTAGCATGTCAGATAGTAATGTTAACTTTTAGGGCTTTTCAACAAATTCATATTCAGCAGTCAAAAAAATAAAGTATTGAAACTTCAAATCATTTTGTTGTTGCAAAATGTGTTTCTGGCACTTGTCTCATTTCCGTGTCTCGTCACCGCAACAAATTATTGTTCTATATACAATGAATGAATGCATCTAAAAATACTGTAATTTTATCATTTTAATAACCCACACCATGTGATAGAATTGGACAATCATGATCTATGTAACCCCTCAAGTTCAGGGTCGACTTATAATTGCGTTTTTGTGAAATCCACTTAAATGAAAGTAAAAACGAGGGGGGTCAAGTTGTAAGCGAAATTGACTTGTACTTGGGGAGACACAGTATGTATTACTTGTTTCAATTGAACAATAGATTGTGCCATTTTATCCAGATTATATTTTGACTTAAAAGTATGCTCATGAATGAAGTATTGCGTCGAGTCCTCATTTGTTTAACTCAAATCTATTTCCCTTCAAATCCCGTCTCATTCCTACACTTGTGCACTGTCAATATTTTATAAATAAACTGATTTGACTGATTAATTCATTGAATTTATCATGACTTTGCTTTGTTGCTATTTAAATGTGGATCCTTATACTGTACTTTTAAAATCAGTCCATTGTCAAATCAAATGGAAAATACCCTCCTCTAACACCATATAACTTGGTTAAGAATTGTCACATGCGGCCTTGTGTATGCCAAATCAATAGGTAGTGAAATAGTCTTCAGCAATTTTTTTAAATATCTGAACCCAGTTCCCCTGCAGTTGGCTGGCAACCAGTTCAGGGTGCCCCTCACCTACTACCTCAAGACAGCTGGGATAGGCACCAGCAAGCAAGTGACTATAGAGAGGATAAGCAGCTATAGGGAAAATAGATGGATGAAATGAATGGATCTGAAGCTCTTCCTCTCTGAAATAGATACATGTGGTCAAACCAAAGGCAAGCCAAGGATATGTTTGACCTTAAGAACGTCGAAACAAAGACAGTCATGAATGACTAGTCTATGCCAACACAATGATAAAGTCATAAATCAAAGTAAATATTTGCAAAGACAAAACACTTTTAATCCATAAATATTAAATAAGCAAATTAAAAATGAGATCCCAATTCCCTATTTTTCCTGTGTTTTGCTTGTACAATGAATGAATTGCAAATGAACGCATTGTGCCATATTAACCTCAAACCATCATAGAGTGGGACGGTTGGAAAATGGAAAAGTCTTCAGAGCAAATAAAAAAAGAAAATACAATGAAATATTAATGATGTATAATAGATAATTAATTATGATAGATGGAATTAAAAAAAAACATCCTCCTGCCAATTTTACGGAATGCCTATCCTATTTTTAACATCCTCCTGAGGCCTATTCGTTTGTGTATACCGTTGTATTAATTTTGTCTCAGCAAAACTTCAAACTCAGTTGCATCCTATCAAGGCACATGAGCTGTTATTAGAAATGCCAAGATGTCCTCGACTGAGCTCATGAGGACTTAGCAGAGTAACTTTAAGGATTCAAAAGATAGAGACCAAAAACCAAATAAATAAAGTGGACCTCAGGAGACTATAATTGTCATAATAGATTATTTGAAGGCTCACACACAAATCAAAAGTTTTTTCAAAAGTACTGTATTGATATATGAATCCAAAGTATTTTAACCCCATGTAGTTACTCAAACATTTTTGTGTAACCTGCCACATATTATTTATAAATTGCTGGCCAGGTACGATTTAAGTGCACAGTTGGATGTGATGTTATGTTTATCAATTTTCACTGACCAATTGGAAACGTGTGCTCAGTGTGTGTGCTCAGTGTGTACATTTCTGTGCGGTCGAGGACACTGTGGGGTTGTTACAATCCCTCCTTCCGTTTATACGCACTATCCCTCCCTCCGCCTGGTCTCCTCCTTGTTCTCCTAGCCAATGTGGAGTCTATGAGTTGTTTAGCCTGTGATTGTGGCGCTATTCCATGGCTCAGGAAGCCAGTGACATCATCCCAGATTATTTGCGTGCGTGTGGAAATTGACACCTCTGGTCACTGTGACACACTGTCTCCTTGTTCACGCTTTGAATCAGTCAGTGGCATATGTACTGTATTATATTATCTGAACAGCAGACAGTACATTCTAATAATTCTGAGTGCAGCCGTGAGACTGTATTTTTCATTATAAGTCCGAAGACATGTCATTG
Organism: Hippichthys cyanospilos; assembly: GCF_059441005.1. NCBI lineage: Eukaryota > Metazoa > Chordata > Actinopteri > Syngnathiformes > Syngnathidae > Hippichthys > Hippichthys cyanospilos. Next base: position 1,650,604 of record NC_142385.1, read on the forward strand.
ATCATTTTCAGACCAATGTCACCATTGAAGACTTTGAATTCCTTAATAGAACAAGTCTAGTAAGGATTGCCAAGGCAATAACAAATGTGAAAGCACGGTGGGTTTCAAACCGTGTGACATTTAACATAATTTGTGATGGCACTGCTGTCTTTTGAATGGAGAAAGTCCTCAGACATTGTTCCAAACATTTTGGACACTGTGACCGTACACAGGGTAATATTCAGGGAGTATGGGAGCAATATGTTTTGCGAAGAAGTCTGGTCAGCAAGGAAATAAAGGTCACATATAAGTTTTTGGAATACTAAAAAGGTTGCAGACAGAGACATGAAACCCAGCATACTTATTTTTACTGATGCATCACAAATTTAGAGCATACAGTAATTGATAAAGTTAAATGTCCCACATACATTATTTTATACTGCAGTTTTTAGAACCGCTCGTTATAGAGTAGGTAAATAGAGTGGAAAATTAGAGGAAGTAACTAATTTTATTGCAAAACCAGGGTCACTTTCTACATAATTACAGAAAACATTTCAAGTGTTGTCCAAGTATTCAAGTTTTCTCCCACTCTCAAACAACAAGGCTTTTACATTTATTAAAAACCCAAAATAAAGGATGGGCAACTGGTGCTGGCCCACACTGACGCTCAATCAAGTGTTGAAAATAAATATGTTTACACTGTAGCTGAATAGTTTTCAGTTATAATAACAATGCCCATCATGAGTTGGCAGATATTGCTTCATTGTGCCTCTAGAGCCAAGACTCATTATATGATGAAAGAGCAGAGCGAAAAGTAGTAAAACGACCAAATCTGGTCAAGACACTGTAAAGCAGATCTCAACAGTACAAATAGCTATGTTTTTTTTTTGTTTGTTTGTTTGTTTTAACTGCAAAAGCCATTGCCAGCTCTTACAAAGTGCATAAAAGGCATATGAGTTGTTATTGTTTGAATATTAAAGACTTGGGCAGGGCAGTGCCAGACTGGTTAGCAAGTCTGCCTGGATTGGAGATTGTGGATTTGCTTCCATATCTGACCTTCCTGTGTGGAGTTTACATGTTCTCCCCATGCCTGCCTGTGTTTACTCCAGTACTCCAGTTTACCCCCATATTCAAAAAACATGCACAGGTGGTATATTGGACACTCTAGATCAGAGCTCCCTAACCGCTGGTCCGCAGCTCGGTGCGGGTTCGTGGATCAACTGGTACTGGGCCACACACGAAATAATGATGTATTGGAACTGATTTGGTTTATCCTTTAACTTGTCCCTTCTTTGGCTTGATTATTGTTTTTTTTTACACTGGCTGCAGTTGATATTACATTTTTTGTGAGGAAGGACGGTGTGGCTTTAGTTGAGAGCAGTCACTGCCGGTGTCTCTCTGTGAAATCTGGCCATGAATGTCCATGCTTTACTTTCTTTGTATGTTGCCATATATTATAATATACCTCAAATCAGTTTGTTTGTTGATCCAATAACTTGTGACTGTGGATAACATGCTAGCTAATGTTCCCTGTTATCTTCAGCATGTCATGCAGTGCTGCCTTGTATGTGTTTAGCTTGTTAGCATTTTCATTTGCGCCAGGGATTTCCCATTGATATATGGAAGCATAAGCAAAGGTTTTGCATTAAGTACTCATTTGCATCTAATAAACGTTTTGTATTAAAATTAATAGTGTTTGTAATTAAGGTATATGATTGATTTAATCAATGTAATTTGTGTGCTTAATTTCTGTACGCATCAAAAGTATTTTTGAGACTAAAGCAAGCTGAGAGCTCCCATTAATTTGCTGTTAATTTGCTCATACTTTATGTGTACTTTATGTGATGATGTAATCAGGCAAGACAGAGGGGTTTGTGTGCCGAAATTACCTATCATTGAAAAATAACAAAAAGACCCGGGTAATGAATCAATGGCTTTAGCTTGACCATGGTGTGATTTCCTCCTGACAAGTTGCATAAGTCAAATCTTTCAATGTTGCACTGAATGGCGAAACCAAATGAAGCCAAGTGTTTGCTTTTGTGGTAAAATGAATGGTAAAAAAATGCCACCCCTGATGAATGCAAGTCAGTACAGATAAGACGTGCTCCACTCAGTGTGACCATGGAAACACATGTGACGCGCGAGCACCCGTATGTAGAAACGCATACACAGACTCAGTCCTATAAATAAGACTTTGGTATTGAAGGGTCAAGTGGAGTCCAGTCCCGTAGATACCAGCTCTGTACATAGGAATCAGTCTGTAATCCATGGCAACCAGTCTGTTCTCATTCTGTCAACCACCTCCAACACTGTACCAAAATCAAATTACGCAGCCGTTCAATCTTGGCAAGAATTTACATGTAAAATCTCATAACTGATCAGGTAAAAGTGTGTTTAAGCCATTACACATACGTCCTACAGGGGAAGGAGGTTGGGGGGGGGGGGGGGGGGCATACCAACAACAACGTGGCTCTGTTTGACCCTCACTGAGAGAAAATAAGTGCTGGCTGACAGTCCATGTCAGACACAACATGGCTAAATATTTGCACTGTTGGGTCTTTATATTGGCAGAACTGTGGACCACTGGTTAGCAGTGTCAACCCCACAAAGAAATTTCCGGGCCTGGAAATTTCTGCTTGGGGCTTGCATGTTCTCAACAAGCTGTCTCAACATCTCAGACATTCTCAAAAAATGTAGATAAACCTCTCAAATTTGACTCGGTAATTTGTCATTACTTTGTCACGACCAGATGTTGGCATTTTATAACTTTTTTTTTTTTTTGTGCGTCATTCATCATTCGCCAGTCCCCGACAGACTGCCCAACCCACTTCCCATCTATGTTTAGCTCCTCTTGTTTTTTTTGTGTTTTCTTTTCTTAGGTTTCGCCCCATTAGTTTTTCGAGTGCCCATCAATGACAAACTGGTGGACAGTCATTTGGTCCCGATGGACTGCCTTCTGTTGACGCTGTGTTCAGCTGAACAGGGCTTTTTTTTTGAGAGAGAGAGAGAGATCTCTGAGAGAGAGATCAATTAAATTACATATTGTGGTTCATATTGTAATATTGCCATTATCATTACATCTCAACTATCATTTTCTGTGCAGTTAGCCACCCCTAGCCCAACCTGTCATGGGATCAAAATCTATACTCGCCAATGACCCAGCACGTTGGATACGATGAGGGCTACAGATTCTCATAACAAGCTAATTTCAGCGAGACAATAAAAGTCAAGTGTACCATAACTCTTGATTTTTGTAATTATTTTGATAGAAAGTAACAGACATGTTATTACAACAATGTGTTTTTTTAATGTAAAACAAATGCACACTATTTTAATATTAATAATTGATTAAAGGAAACCATATTTGGCACAAGCTCCTGTTATACTAAGCAAAAGACCTTAAAGATTCAGTGTTGCAGCTGACACACTGCATGCCTCATTTTATCCATAGTGTTTGACCATGTATTATTTCAACTAATATTGACACACTTTATTTCAATTTCACCATTTCTTACTTAATAAGTTTCTCTTCATAATTCGTCAAGCATGATAATAGAAATCAGATAAGATATGATTGCTCATCTAAATGTGCCTTTCATCTGGTCCAGTTAGTCATGGATGCACACAGTAACATGCAACACAGTAGATGTTAAGTTATTAAATTCATGATTGAGAAAATTCAGGAATGCCGTGTAAAGCCGACACATAGTCCCTCAATAATAGGCAGGTGTTAGGAGTAAGCTATGGTGATGCACTCTCGTCTCTGAGCTTGAAGCCTCACAGACATGGGCCCCCACTCCTCCTTCAGCCCACACTACTGTGGCCCATAGCCAGCCCCTGCAGACTCCATTGGAGTCAATTGCAAGAACTTAAACAAGCGAAAAACATAAAACAGTATCTCCCAGCTCTGTGTTTATGTACAAGATGGGAGACAACCTATCTCCCTCACAAAGCTCTTGCAGTGTTTGTGGATTCCATTTGGAGTTGGCGGCAGACATGCAGCTCTCTTGCCCATGGGTCCATGCGAGTGAAGGTGACCGAGGCACAGCAGTGATAAAGAAAGCAGGAAGATTTAAAAAGGGGGACAGGAGGGGAGAGTCCTGGCTAAGCTTTAGTTGTTTTGTTTTTTTCACTTTTGGTTTGGCTTTTCATGAAATGTCTTTATTCTGAGGCCCAGTTTACAGACAGAGGAGAAACTGATGCTAATATCCACACTATTCACTGTAAACCCCAATAAGTTATCAGAACTAAAAAATATTGAGGCAAGTACTTGACACAATATTTTTGAGTTCATAAATTCAAAAATTTGGGTTTTAAAACTTAATTATTTTGATTATATTCTTCTCTAAACATATAATTACTGAGAAGTTAAGAAAACTCATTATTTTAACTCAAACATTTTAATTTTAATTTTAATCTAACCCTTTATGATTTCAACAGTGGCAACTCATTATGTTCAGTTAACATGAATTAAGTTTTTCAACGAAATCAACTTATCATGTTTAGTTATCTAACTTAAGTTTTTAAGTTTTATCACTTGTCTATAACATCTATATCAACTCTTTTTTTAGTTTTTCAATACTTGAAAATAATCAAAACTTTGAAAACTAAGTTAAAAAAAACTTGTTAAACATAAGTACACTGTACTTTTGACTGCATTTTTGATAAAACAACATTTATTTCTTCTCGTTGCAATTCAAACTGTTTTGAGTAGACGACTAACCAGAAATTCTGTATAGAGCACAATTTACATCACAAAAAAACTGAATAACTACTTTTAAACTGAACAGGGAAAGTTGTTCAGTGAAACAACACCTCACAACCTTCTGATTAAAACAAATCATTTTTCAGACTTTGCAACTTTGCTGATAGTTTATCACCTTCTAAACAATGTAAAATCGTCCGAACAAAATCAATGTTGGTCATTTTTTTTAGGGTAACTAAGGTGTATTGCATAGATTAGTCCAGACGTGACCAGGAAGGCATCACAGAATCTGGGGTGGCTGAAGACAATGTTGCTTTCAATGACGACACAGATGCTCAGAGGCGGGTCATTAAGTGGACATTGGTCTTGGTCACTAGTGATGGTACCGGCCACTACAACTTCCTCAAGCTGCGGCTCATGCTGAATAAAAGATACACACCAAAATTAAAGTAACATAGAGTTTTAAAAGTTTTAAGTAATAATTTGTAACAGTGTTTTTCTTATTGTTGACAAATAATCTCTCCTTAAAGGTCCAATATTTTGTTTGTTTTTGTGTGTCTGCTCCAGTCAAAAACAAATTTGTTGTTTCCCAAAAAAACAGCAAGATGGTTTACTCATAAACATTACAGTTTAATTCATTTTGGCAAGGCACCAGAGTGGGATTGATTACATTCAGGAAACTATTAAACACACCAATTACCATGGGTTTACATTTAAGCAGCCGGATAAATGCAGGTTTTACTGTGTATTGTCGCTGTCAGAAAATAAATAAAAAAACATGTTCAAATTAAACCTTTTAATGTTTAAAAGCACATAGCAACCAGAGCCTCTGTTCAAAAAGAAGCACTCTTGTCAGCGAGTTGTGCTTTTTCCTAATGATTTGCAAATCTTTCAATTCTTACCCTAGACAGTATGACTCACTGAGGTGGACTTAACGAACAAAACTAACTAGATACTTTAATAATAATAATAATAATAATAATAATAATAATAATAGTAAAATAATGCCCATACATTGTTTCCAAAGAAGTCCACCTTCTCCTGCCCAAGTTCGTGTCAACGACATCTCGTTTGCATTTACGGGGTGAACACAATAAGATAGATAGATAGATAGATAGATAGATAGATAGATAGATAGATAGATAGATAGATAGATAGATAGATAGATAGATAGATAGATAGATAGATAGATAGATAGATAGATAGATAGATAGATAGATAGATAGATAGATAGATAGATAGATAGATAGATAGATAGATAGATAGATAGATAGATAGATAGATAGATAGATAGATAGATAGATACTTTATTCATCCCCGTAGGGAAATTCACATTTCCAGCAGTATCCTCAAGTCGAGATATAAAATATGAGAAATAAAATACACAAGGATACACATAAGTCCAGTACAGAAGTATACTTAAGGTGCTTGTTAACAGTGTAAACAGAATAGTGTGAATTGTTGGAGTCTAGTGCAAGTATAATTAAGGTGCTTGTATAAAGTGAATAGTGCAGTGCAGAGTATGAGGTTTAGAGTTTAATGTGAGCTTTTACTGCCCCGGGTGGAGTTGAAGAGCCTCATGGCATGGGGGAGGAATGATCTCCTCAGCCTGTCCGTGGAGCAGGACAGTGACAGCAATCTGTCACTGAAGCAGCTCCTCTGTCTGTGGATGATGCTGTGTAGTGGATGTGTTGGATTGTCCATGATTGATAGCAGTTTGTTTAGCGCTCGTCGCTCAGCCACAGTTGTCAGACTGTCCAGCTCTGTGCCCACAACCGAGCCCGCCTTCCTCACCAGTTTATCCAGACGCGAGGCGTCCTTCTTCTTGGTGCTGCCTCCCCAGCACACTACTGCGTAGAGGAGGGCGCTCGCCACAACAGTCTGGTAGAACATCTGCAGGAGCTTTTTGCAGATGTTGAAGGACGCCAGCCTTCTGAGGAAGTACAGTCGGCTCTGTCCTTTCCTGCACAGAGCTTCTGTGTTGGTAGTCCAATCCAGTTTATTGTCCAGCTGCACACCCAGGTATTTGTAGGTCTGGACAAACTCTACACATTCTCCTTTGATGGTTACTGGTTCCGGATGGGGTTTAGGCCTCCTGAAGTCCACCACCATCTCCCTGGTCTTGGTGGTGTTCAGGTGCAGATGGTTAGCGTCGCTCCATGAGACAAAGTCCTGGATCAGTTTCCTGTACTCCCCCTCCTGCCCACTCCTGATACATCCCACGATAGCAGTGTCATCTGCAAACTTCTGCACGTGGCAGGACTCAGAGTTGTACTGGAAGTCTGACGTATACAGGGTGAACAGGACAGGAGACAGCACAGTCCCCTGTGGCGCTCCAGACGAGCAAGCAGCCTGGGTTAGATAGACGGTCTTAATAATGTATTCATGCTACATATCTTTTGGCTTAATCATCGCGTCCCCTCCCAGTGTTCTTTTGAAGAAATGTAACAAAAACTTACCTAAGGGCTGTCAGTCTTCTACGTCGACTGTTTCGTTGAGCAGTAACAAGTTGTAATTCCCGCCACTCGGCTTCTCTTCGTGTTTTGATTCAAACAGGGCGGTATGCAGCCAGTGTTGTAAGAGCAGTAGCGCTACCTTCTGCTTCAGCGAGTAAAGCAGTAGGAATCCCGTATACAGTACAGTCTTCTGCAACGCCAATCTCCTCGTTTTTGTGACCTATTTTAGAACATATTTTCCTGTTCTCAGTATTAATGTTGGTTTCGTTTGTTTGCCATCGACTTCAGATGTGTTTTTCTTTAATTTGTGAAGCAACAAAACATTTCAAGATTTCATACTATTTTAGCCAGTGCTATGATGACTGTACAGTAATTTAAATATTAATCCTGCACATCTAATAAATAATCAAAAACTCTCCTCAGACAATTTTGCAGGTTCATTTATCCTATTGATACTTTAAGATTGCTTAAAGTCTACATCGATTTTTTTTTCATTTCTTTGAATATTGTGAGCACATAATTTAATCATAACACTTGTATGCTCCAACGGTGCTAATCTGAAAGGGTTATGTGTTTTTGCATAATCTTTCATCACACTATGACCTTATTACAAGGATACACAAGCAGTAACGTTTGAGCAACAAAAAGAAGTGGCCATATGATTATTAATTATTATTATTATTATTAAATATTACTTAATAACATTAAGATTTTCTAATCTAATGCTTTTAAGTTACGATCACTTAATACACACATTTGTTGAAATAAATTAAAAAGTATGAGTTATAGTCACTCAAAAGTATGAAAAAGTGACCCAAACTTAATTTATTTGAGTTTGTAGAGCTTTTGTAAAATTTTGAGGTCACACTGGTCAATCTATTTAATTATTTCTTGAGTATCCACCTCTTTGCCTCTACTCGGAGAAAGGTTTTGCTCATTTATTTTGCACTCTAAGCCCTTGACCTCTATTTTTTCCTTTATAATACTTAATTTATTTGCCTTCATGTATCCTCCATCTCCATCTTTTTCTGACAAATGCAAGTTTCATTATTCAATGTCACATGGCTTTGTAAATTTAAGAAACTTAGCAAAATGACAAAATATGTATAGCAAAATACATCAAGAAAAAAAGGCGAAACCTTTTCGATGTTCACAGAAACTGTTAGTTTGACTGAACATTTTTTGTTTCGCTCCCAGACTCCCTTCATAGTTGTTTGATGAATGTAAAAAAACGTTCTGTCACCAAAACATTTACTGGAATGTACATGCACCTTTGCAATCCATCGTTTAATCGAAAACAAATCACTCCTGACTCTCAGGAGTTTATTTAAAGAAGTAACCTTTTTATATAAACCTTTATATACTGTATATATATATATATATATATATATATATATATATATATATATATATATATATATATATATAAATATATATATATATATATATATATATATATATATATATATATATATATATATATATATATATATATATACTGTATATACACGTGGACAAAATTGTTGGTACCCCTCAGTTAAAGAAGGAAAAACCCACAATTCTCACTGAAATCACTTGAAACTTGCAAAAGTAACAATAAATAAAAAATTATTGAAAATTAAATAATCAAAATCAGCCATCACTTTTGAATTGCTGATTAACATAATTATTTAAAAAAACAAACTAATGAAACAGGCCTGGACAAAAATGATGGTACCGCTATAAAAGATTGAAAACTATTTGACCAGACTGACATGATTAACTCAGGTGTGTCCTTTAATTGACATCACAGGTGTTTCCAAACCCGCTCCCATCTTTTATATTCGCCGGTCAAACAAAAGGGGTGGTCCAATGACAACGTCAGCATGTTGAGTTGCTTCCTGTCCTCTGCTGCCCTTTTCAGGTGGAGGGTTCGAATCTAGCCAACTCAGCACCTTGGCAAATACTCTTGCAGATGCATTGGAATTCCCCACAGTCCGAGACCTGTGGGCGCCAGTGGTCTGATATGTGTATTCGAGGTGGAGAATGAAACAATGAGCTGCGGAGACGCTTTCCTTCACTTCTAGGTGTTATGGTGTCTTTGCCTTTTTATGTCACAGCAGGCAGGCCCCCTGGGTGGAGACTAGGCCACAAAGGCCAACTGATCTTATTACAAGTCAAGAGTGCACAAGAAGCTACCAATCTATATTACACTATATATCTTCAGAGAAGATTAATAAAAGCTATGCTAATTAGCTAATGTGAGTAAAACCCCAGGTAAAAACATATAAATTGTCTATACATATTAAAAATTGGTGTCAAAATAGAACAGTACGTGCTACTTATATAAAATATACATGTGTACAATCAGAAAACGTTATAAATAAAAAATATACAAAGGATTTATTTACCTTTGAGTGGCGCTTGTTATGCCCATATTCCCGAGTAAGGGGAGCCTAGGCATGATTATCTCCAGCTTCGTTTCCACATATATCATCTTCTTACTTTTCTGTTTATTTATTGATTATCTGCAGCTTCCTTTCCTTATAAAGCCTCTTCTTACGTCTCTCTTTATCACTCGCAATCTAAGAACCCACGGGTAACACTTTCAAGTTTGAATTAAGCAGTAAAATGCACTATAAATATGGTTTTGTAACCACTCGCGATAGGACAAAGCTTTACCATTCCGCCATTTTGAAACGACTGAGGCCGACTAATAGCAGACCACCATCTCCGTCATGTGATGCAAAATAAGTGCAATTACCTAAAAAGGCCTGCAGATGGAGACAAAACAGCACAAATACAGCCGGCACCTTAGTGTCATGACAGTTGTTTTTGTCGCAAAGCCGGAAAAATACCGTTAAATGGGGTTGAAAAAACTCAGTATTCCATGTCGCAACATGAAAAAATTTAAGCCAGGGACGCTGGAACACGGGGGACCACTGTATATGCAATTTTAATGTTTTTACCTGGGGTTTTACATGCATTTGCTATTTAACATAGGTTTGGATTGCCCACTAGTAGCGGTCCGTGCATTTCACACTTAGGCCTTCAGTGATTGGACCCTTCATGTGGACACGTATACACACACTACACAGGCTATTTTTTAGAGCATCGCAACATCAATAAACCAGCATCAACGATTAAAACTTATTATTATACGTGCCAACACTTAGAATGAGTAATAATAGTTTCAAATGATTTGTCCACGAAATTTTATGAAGTCCACCAAGAGTAGGCACCCTTTAACAAGATTGTATGCTAAATTACAAAGGGCAATTTAACATAAGTGTCACGTCTGGGCATGATGAGTTGGGAGGAGAAAGAAAGGGGATCCAAAATATGCAGGAAAACTGAGAAATATGTGGCTCAAACAAAAGGAAGTTTTAACAAGGAAATGAGGCAGGACTGAACTGTGAGCAAAACTGGACAAAATATCACGAGAAAGGTGCACCAAATCAAACTAACGAGAAGGCAGACAATAAAGGCACACGCTAGCGCAACAGAAACAAACAAAACCCCACAAACTCACAACAACCAAACACAACCAAACATGACAACTGAATATGAATAATATAAAATGACAAAAACATATCTCACCCAAAACAGCTGTCCTGAATTTTTTTCAGTACAAAATCCATTGTTTTTTTTTCCCTCAGAAAGACTTTCATGACTTGCTTGTAGAGTTTGTCTTCACGTTTCATTTCCAATAATAAATTCTTTTCTATTGACATGGACGCCAATGCTGAATGTCGCATTGGTCCAATATCCGTTTTGCTCTTCTTCAGCCACTTTGGGTTAGAAAAAAAAAAAAGCATCTGTGCGTCTGGCTTCGATCTACGCTATCCCCATCAGCTAACATTACGAGGTTGAGCAACATGTTTTTTGTTTTTTTTTTTCTTCTTTTTTTATAATATATTTATTTTAACTACTTCCACCGTTAAACATGTTGGATCACTATAGCACCGCCTTCCTTCAGTGAGCGTCCACGTTGGTCACATTCTAAGGGAGGTTTCTTGAAGGCATTTTAATGGGCCTGTACACAATATGTCATTGCACACGGCACAGAAACCTTCAACTATTCAAGCGAATGCCCGAGAACATGAAGTCTGCCTCACGACACACGTTAGCTGAATTCTAATTCGCTAAGAACTCTACACTAAAACGGCAGCACTTGTAGGAGTGTAACCATATAGATATAATACCACATAAAAAGAACAGAATATGGAGAGTAATTTCATATATAAATTATATATATACTGTATATATATATATATATATATATATATATATATATATATATATATATATATATATATATATATATATATATATATTAAAAATAAATTTAAAATGAAGTTGACTTTTATTATAGTTATTATAATTATAGTTTGTTATAGTAATGATAATATCATTTTATATTAGGCCAGCTGAGAAGGCCTTACTGTCCCTGACAGTCCTATCGTGTGTGTGTGCGTGTGCGTGTGTGTAAGTGACAGCGGCATATTGGAGAGTTGTGTATGTATATATATGTCATCACAGGGGGCGGCTTGGTGGCGCAATGAACACCACGTCCGCCTCACAGTTCAAAGGTCCCTGTTCAAATCCACCTGGCTCTGGCCTTCCTGTGTGGAGTTTGAATGTTCTCCCCGAGCCCGTGTGAATTCTCTCTGGGCACTCCAGCTTCCTCCCAATCCCCAAAAACATGCATGGCAGGTGAATTGGACATACTAAATTGTCCTTAGGTGTGATTGGGTGAGTAATTGGTCGTTCGTCTCTGTGTGCCCTACGATTGACTGGCAACTAGTTCAGGGAGTCCCCCGCCTACTGCCCGAAGCTAGCTGAGATAGGCGCCAGCAAGCCTGCGACCCCTGTGGGGATAAGCGGCTATAGAAAATGGATGGATGGATGGATGGATGGATGGATGGATGGATGGATGGATGTCATGACACTGTGGCATATTGGAGAGGTGTGTAGGAAATGGTGGATCTAAAAACAAGCAAGCCGGGATGAGATGTGCTCAAAAATGATTTATTTACAAAGAAGGACTGAACAGAACATGAACAGCAAAGGATCCAAAACTCACGGGGAAACAGTGACAAGAAAGCATGGAAATGTCGGGACCAGAACACTTGACAGCAACTGGTAGCAAAAACAACTACATTGGACATAAGGCCCGACAGCTAACTGCAACTAAAGGCCCACCTTCAATGAATGGCGTAATCAAACAAATAAATAAATAAAAAATCGTATATAAAGCACACCAGATTATAAGGCGCGTGGAATCTAAGATACATGGAATCAACGCTACAGTGGCGGCTGGGGCTGCATTTGCATTCTGCTATGTCTCCACTAGATGGAGCTGTGCTCAAGGTAATGTCAACTTAATGATCAGCTAAGTCACCCACACTTTTTTAATATAATATAAGCATTTTCGCAACTCTGATCGCTCCAAAAATGAATAAACAACAGTTTTATTTTTTCTCGAAGTAATGCCAGCTAGGTGGTGTTTTTATCCATGGAGTCAAAACTACAGCGATGGCTGGGGCTGCATTTGCATTCTGTGTCCACTAAATAGAGCTGCCCTCAAGGGAATGGCAACTCAATGATTATAGATGTCAGCATTTTATCCAGCCAGCACATTATATGATCAATATATAAGGTGCACTAGAGTATAAGGCACACTGTCAGCTTTTAAAAAATTATAGGCTTTTAGGTGTGCCTTATAGTGTGGAAAATATGGTGTGTGTGTGTGTGTGTGTGTGTGTGTGTGTGTGTGTGTGTGTGTGTACATATATATGTATATATATGTATGTATATGTATGTATATATATATATATATATATATATATATATATATATATATATATATATATATATATATATATATATATATATATAAAATTCCTTAGATTGTTATCCTTTTTGCAACAGAATTCAACAAATGTCTTCTATATCAATAGTGAAAATAGTAATCACGATGAAAAATATTGCTGCCTGTGTAAATTTATAAAATGTAACACCAAAAGCTTATAAGTTGGTGCAGGCCAATCTTTGTTTTATGCTTCGTTAACTTTTTTTTTTTTTTGCTCGATATGTCTTTGAAGATGTACAAATTTGGAGCCCAGTCTCCCTCTTCTCTGCGGAAATAGGGTCATGTAGTCTCCGTACACTCTGCAGTTATTACAACATGAATGATTTGTCTGTCAAGCATCTATAGAAATGATGCATTATACATGTGGGTTTTTTGTGTTCCTTGTGAGAACTATTTCCTTTAATAATCCACTCATAAATCCCTGGTGAAAGGTGTAAAGTGGTAGCAGACAGAAAGGAAGAAGATAAATTGATAAAGAAGTTCAAAGACTTATAGTTTCCTCTCATCCCATATTACAGCCAAATATCTTGATGTCTCACTGGTTCCATTCAAAGTACAATGGAAAATTCAGTGTAGTGCTTACTGAGGCGTTGTTGGCTTGGTGACAGATAGATGCCAGTGATGACTGATAATAACTTACATGGTGGCCTCTTATCAGCACAGAAAAAACACAACACTATTTCATGATTTACTGGAATTGATTGGAACAATGTGAACATTAACATTCCAAATCGTGTTTATTCTGTATTTTTAACTGTTATGTTAGATGTCATTTATATGATATTTTGTCCAAATCTTTGCAAGTTACATCTGTGTTATCTAAAACAGAAGAAATCACAGAAATGACAAATTGTCATTAGTTGATCTAGATGTCTGTGTCGATAGCCAATAAACATTGTGGCTTGTGTAATTCACATGGCCAATGCAAAGGAATTCGCCATGAGATTTGCATCTAAATAGTAGGACCACTAGGAGACCCTGCTGCATACTTATTACCGTATATTGATATTCGAAAAGTGCACTCAAATCAATCTATTTGATCTATCCCAATCCCTGGCCGCTCTTTGTCTTGTAAGTACACATTTACTGGTCCAGGCAGTTCAGATGAGATTTGTCACGTCTGTTGACATAGGGCCCAATTAAAGGGGAGGATTAAGCCAGGGCTGGATGACCTCTTAAGGAATCTCTCCAAAACACTGTGTGTACACTGTCAAACCCTCTGACAGACCTTTCCTTAAAGCACTTTCACCTGCTAATTAAAGACGCCCGTGTGTATTGAACTGAATGTATGACTGCCTCCATTGGTGAGTGTGTGTGTCAATTTATTCACAGGACATTGTAGACAAATTTGCCCATTTGTGTCAGTGACAGATTTGCAGCCTTAGTAACGTCCGTGTAAATATTTGAATTTTGTAGCATTGTATGTCTCTGGAGTACGCTCAGACATGCACCAGCACACAGGCTCACAACTAGTGAGTTTGGGTGTTATTTATTAGATGAAATGATTACATCTCAAGTGTTGACCGGTCCTTGGTGCATGCATCTAATCGTGTGTCAAAAATCTTCCACAACACAGGTCAAGCAGTATTTATGCTGGGAAGAGATTAAAATGGGTACTAAAGAGCTGTGAGCTGGACAAAGCTCTCAATGCTCTGTGACTTATTAGTGCTGTGTCACAGCAGTCGTTTACAGAATTTGAGCAAAGAGTCTGTAGAAAGATTACTGTAAGAAGTGAAGCTTATCATGTGGCTCTCGGGTCCATTTTGTATTCAAATATCCTGTAACAGTTGAAGTCATCTTGTTAACTGCATTAAAACTTACTTTTCATATCTCTGTCAACAGAAACTTTCACGTGAGGAGCAGAATTGGACATAGAAGCAGACAAGACATCGAAATTGAGTAGAAAGATTCTATACAAAGGGAGCATCTGGTGCAAAGATCCCCTACTTTTAACTATGTACAATGAATGCGCTGAGCAAATATGTGTAAAGTATGTACCTCTTTTCATTAAACCAAATATCTGAAACACAGCACAAACAATAACCTACTCAGCCATACAGGCTACTTCCAATAACGGATAATCTTTGTGTTACGAATAACCGCGGAACCCGAGCAGATTCTGGACCCCAGCCAACCACACGAGGAAGTGGATAGTCAATGATAGTTTATTAACTAAAAGCGCATGCCAGGCATAGCAACTAAAACAGTCCCAAAAGGTAAAGTATCAAATCAAAGTCAAAAAGTACAAACCTATAGTGTCTCGACGAAGCAGATTGTTGGATGAGAAAGCAGGAGATATGGCGAGGGTGCTTGGAGCGTGGCATAGCAATAACAGAGCAACAAGCTCTCCCGCGCCGGCCGGTTACAAAGCCTTGGTGGTGGACTGTTAACTCAGCCTAAACAAAAGGCACAACATACAAAAAAAAAAGTACAAAAAAGCAGAAAAAACAACACTTTGCTTGCATTAAAGACACTTTTTCTCTTATTAGTATTGTATAGTAACTGCTGCATTCTAATGCTCTAGCTCTCATCCAGATATTCCTGGGTGCATATATGTATGCTTGCTGATTAATTAGACAGTTTACACTTTTACTCCCAAGTATATGGTAGTTTAAACGTTTCTTGAAAATGTGAAAGATTTAAATGGGTGAGGTGACAAATCATTACTAACAATGACAGGTGACAATAAAAATGACAGATTCAAATGATGGGACCAAATCTACCATTCCGTTGGTCTTAGTCCGTCATTTTTCAAAATGTTTTCATAATGTGGCAGTCCATCGGCAAAATTGACAAACTGGCCACCTCTTCAAATGATGGGACCAAATCTATCATTCAGTTGGTCTTAGTCCATCATTTTTCAAAATGTTTTCATCATGTGGCATTCCATCGGCAAAACTGACAAACTGGCCTCCTCTGCCAAAAGCATGGCAGACGCTGGCTGCTGATTGGTCATAACTGAGAAGAATTTATCAAATCAGCAAGTAAGTCATTCACTCACACTTGTGACCAACATAACACTAACCCTGTGAGGAAGGGACACAATAAAAAAAATGGGAGAGGACAGGACGGGACATCAGTAGTGAGTCAGGAAGTGCTATCAGCAGTGGTAAAATGGAGTCCATACAGGTGTTTATGGTGTATACTCACTTCTAACCTCCCCCAAAGTGCACCTTTCAGGAATATCCAAAGGCCCAATAGCATCTTTTCCCCCAGGAATAAGGAAGAAAGAGGAAGCTTGATCCGTCAGTCACATAAGCAGAGTTTTGACGCATAGATGTGCATTTTTATATGGGCCGTATTCTTACAACAATTACCGTAATGGGACGAGCTAGAGGATGCAAAAGTTTTAATGTATCCACCTGGTTTAAATAAGAGTGCACAGGTGGGAGCACAGGGAAAGGTATTCCATTTGACTCGTTTATCATTTGCGGACTTTTGGTATATACCCACAATCATAACCTTGGTGAAACACGGATTGCTCTCAACTTTGGGTATTTATGGTAAACTGAACATGAACCGCGTTGCAAGGAAAAGGAAAAGCAAAAGCTTCCTGCGCTTCCAACACTGGTGAGGTGTTCACAGACCGCTCACAATATGGGAAATCTGAAACACAATTAAATTAATGCAGAACAAATATATAACTTACGGATATGAACACAAGAAAATATAGAGTTTACAAAAGATGATATTAATTAATTTTTGCTATAGTTTTGACATTTGGTTTTTCACTTGTCAATTTATTACAAAAGGCAACAGCATCCAAAAGCTTGCTTTCATCTCTCCTGTGTCTCTCCTGTGCCCGAATGCGCTCAGCTCAGCTCACACATTACAAACGTGCTATTAAGCACATTGATTGACAGCTTGGTCTCTGTGAGTATGGCGTTATATTTGTGCCACAATTACGCACGCGCGGAAAAAAAAATTGAGCGGAGAAAATCAAACTGAGCGAGCGAAAACAGATTTTGAGAGCAAGAAAAAAACTATTGAGCGCGTAATGATAAGAGTTTGAGCGCGCGCCGATGGAGTTTGAACACAGAAAAAGAAATTGCTCGCTCAAAATTCCTCTTTGCTCGCTCGGGATAGCCCTCTCTCGCTCAACGTCTCGCTCTCGCTCGCGATACTCCTCTCTCCCTCGCTCAACATCGCGTTTGCTCAACATCGAGCTCTCGCTCGCTCGAGTCGTCCTCTGCGCTCGCTCAGTTCTGTTCACGCGTTACGTTTGTGCCACAAAACCAGCCAATCAGAGCTTGTAAAAGCACTTTGATTGACACAGCTTAGTATCCAATGAGATTGCTTGTACGCTATCCGTTGACGCACTCTCGTTTGCCCTGTGTTCACCCGAAAAGGGCAAACGAGTGTGCGTCAACACGGACTTGGGCTGGAGAATTACTTTTAATATTATTATTATTACTGTATTGTATCATTTGACAGAAATACCTTGTTAGTTTTTGTACTTTAATAATATAAGCCCACCCCTCCCGCCTACGTCGATGTGACGCACTCTCGTTTGCTCGTTCCGGGTGAACACAACAAGCAATCTCATTGGATACAAAGCTGTCAATCAATGTGCTTTTACAAGCTCTGATTGGCTGGTTTTGTGGCACAAACGTAACGCGTGAACAGAACTGAGCGAGCGCAGAGGACGACTCGAGCGAGCGAGAGCTCGATGTTGAGCAAACGCGATGTTGAGCGAGGGAGGGAGGAGTATCGCGAGCGAGAGCGAGATGTTGAGCGGGAGAATGCTATTGCGAGCGAGCAAAAAGGAATTTTGAGCGAGCAATTTCTTTTTCTGTGTTCAAACTCCATCGGCGCGCGCTCAAACTCTTATCATTACGCGCTCAATAGTTTTTTTCTTGCTCTCAAAATCTGTTTTCGCTCGCTCAGTTTGATTTTCTCCGCTCAATTTTTTTTTCCGCGCGTGCGTAATTGTGGCACAAATATAACGCCATATGTGAGCCAATCAATTGACTCGTAGGCGTGCCGAAAGGAAACACACAAGTGTTTGTGCCTACTGAGAGGAACGGAGAAATGCACAGCTATCGAAATCTGATTTTTACCTAGATTTCTTTTGTAATAAATTGAAATTTCAAATGTATTGTCATGATATAAGAGTTTATAAAATTCTTCTTGCTCAGAAAAAGAAAGAGCTCAACAACTACTCATAACAATGTGCGGGTTCAGGACGAAGAGGCATAGCTGGGACTGAAATACGCAAGTGACAATGTTTCCAACTTTGTATTACTATATTAAAATGATTGTTTTAAACAAATTTGGGGCTAGGGTTAGGGTTAAGGCTTTGATTTTTGTTTTTATTCTATAGTTTAGTATCGCATAATAAAATGATAAAAAAATAAATAAATAAACCTGGCTACTTCACGGATTTCACTTTGCGCGTGTTATTTTTGGAACGTAACCCCTGCGATAAACGAGGGATTACTGTAATAATAATAATAATAATGTCTAATGATGTTTATATTTATTTCATTTCATTTATTTCAAGCGGTATCGGCCACTTGATTACGACATTTAATTTTTTATTTTTATTTTAGCAGACGAGTATTGCCGCAAAGCAAGGGACATGCAGTCTAAAAAAGAAGAATAAAGGTGCTGTCGGGGAAAATATTGGCTCTGACACATCCCGGAAAAGTGAAAGTTCTCAGCAATGCTCTCCTTTCTGGATCCACTGTAAAGTGCACAGCAAGCTCACTTCCCTCCCCTCGTGCGACACTGTTGCGGGAAAAGTGAACGTCATCTTGACCTTGTGACAAAACACCTCGTGTAGAGCGTAAACAATGCACTTGGATGTATTCCATCTTAACGCGGCATAAGCAGAGGGAGGTCCTTTTTGTGATCTGGTTGGAGCAGGCATGTCATAGGATAGCTAAACGTGGTCCTACGAAGTTGAGAAGGGGGCTTGTTTACATTGTATTGGCGGGCGATGACGGCGCAAGCATTAATAGAAATACAGTTCAGTTTATTGTTTTGGAGTTGCCACGTTTAGTTGTGAAGTTGTAAGGAAAATAAAAGTCACGTTGTTGAGCCATATGATTCCGACTGCTCTTTGTTCTGAGCTGCTTTGTGGATGAGGGGCTCCATCGCAGCCTACAGTCTCTCTCTCTCTCTCTCTCTCTCTCTCTCTTTCTCTCTCTCTCTCTCTCTCCCCCCCAACAATTTCACTACTGTACAATGTATAAGGGTTAATAATTTAAGATTTAAGTAAATATGTGTACTGTAGTTATATTTGTCTTAAATAATATATATAGCATGAAGACTTTTCACGTTTAAAAAAATTCGGGAAAAAAAACCCCCTCTTCTTTGTTTATTTATGTTTGTAATGTGAAAAATGGTGGCGATACTTTGTGGATTTTCAGCTATTGCGGCTGGTTCCGGAACATATCTACCACGATAAACGAGGGTTTACTGTACACATAAATGTGACATCAATGCCACATTTGCTGAGTTTTGTTTGAAAAGTAATGGCAGCTTACTGAGGAACTTTCTGCAAGGGTTCTGAATATTCTTGAATTTGCATCAAATGTACCTGTTAGGTCACATTTTTTGTAGTTTATCTAGAAGTCTGAAGTTTCAACAGCATGAATTTTTTTTTCAAGTTCAACCTTGAGCTTTTCCTCTGCTCCCTTTCCAAACACAGAGTTGGGCTGATAGGCAGATATATTTACTCTGGTATCATGGGAGGAAGAAGTCATCAGCTAAACCTTGTCCAGCCTCCGACTTCTGCGGGCGGGTCTTTAGCGCAACCCCCCGGGCTGTATAGCCCCTCCCCAAGCAGGGCATATCTCCCTGTGTGTTTTGCCTGTCTCAGAACTTAGAGCTCTTCAGCTTAGATGGGACCAAAGCCTCAGCAAGACTCACACACTTACACATCAAACCCCAAGGGGTGAGAAGGGGAGCACTGAGATCTTCTCGCTAGTGTAAACACTGGCAACTGAAACTGACACAACAAGAGAGGCTCTGTTATTAGCGTTTCGTTCTTTCCATTTCTGCAAGATCTTTAGATGAGCTAGGAGTCTGCTCCGACTCATTTTCAGTCTTGGGGTCCAGAAGACGCCAAGAGGGGCTCAGGTGTGCAAGACTGTAACTTGCAACTTTTGAACCCTGGAACTGTATACTAAATCATTATGACTCTTCTGGGCTCTGAACACTCCATACTGATACGAAGCAAGTTTAGATCAGGTAAGGACTTGATGGTTTTACACATTTATTTTGTTGGTAATATACAATAAGCTCTCCTGTGAAACATTCGTGTTCATCCCCACATTTGCCAATCAGCATTTAACATTTAGAGGCAGTGCTGCGCTCATTATGCCTTTTGCCTGTCATGAAGAACGAGCTGTGTTGACACTTGCAGTGTGCTCCTTACCTCTAAGTGACAGGTGCTCCTAATGGAGACACAGCATGCTGAACTGATAGCTTAACACCCTTCTATGATTTTGTTCAGTTAGCGATATCAAAGTGTGACATTTGAGACTGATATATCAGATAAGTCTAGACTTCTGCAAGGTTGGAGGTTATCTTAATAAGGTTGAATTGGAAGCTGGTGCATGTATGAGCGTAAGTCTACCTGGTCTTTTCAAAAATTGTAGAAGAACTGATTTAAATGCTCGCTTAAAACAATGTAGAGGTTTCAGCTTTTAATTCATTGAGATCTGTTATTTTAACTCGTCAATGTTCACCTTGTTTTACACTCACAAAAATTGTCTTTATCATTCATCATTTACTGAAAAATATCCACAATGCCCCATGGAAAACAAACTCAGACGTTTGTACCTTTTCTCTTGTTCTGCCAAAATGTGGCTGCAAACCAACAAAGCAACCAACTTATATATATATATATATATATATATATATATATATATATATATATATATATATATATATATATATATATATATATATATATATATATATATATTTGTGTGTGTGTGTGTGTGTGTGTGCGTGTGTGCACTTGTGTGTGTGTGTGTGTGTGTGTGTGTGTGTGCGTGTGTTTGTTTGTGTAAAAGCAGAAGATGTACAATATGGATGGATCATTTCAAAGATGTTGTTTGTGCAATAGACTTTGTATACAGTACACGTGCATGCAACACTGCCACCTCCCTGAGGAAAAAGTAACTGATGGTCGGGGAGATAGACGCTCAAAAGATTTTTGTTCCCGAAAGGTCGTCTCTTTCAGAAGCGAGAGAGAGAAAAACTGCTGCAAAGACCCCCAAACGGTGATCTTATGCAGTGTCTCAAAAATGTAATTGCATTGCAGGAGTGGCAGACTAAAAGAGGCTTTTCCTTTTGTGCTGTTTAGAGTAGATTGGCAGAGTGGGAAATAACCCCCATTGCTCAAGGGGACGCGGGAGAGTGAAAGAAATGTGATGGTTGCTCTCAAAAACACACGCAGAAGCCACCTTAATTTGTCACAGATGTGTAGACGTTGTCTCTATTCCCATAAATGTCATTTTACTCCAAATCTGATTGATGATACAGTTTGATTGGATTAACCTTGACAGGACTGAATTCATGACTTAAACTGTTTGTAAGTGAAGTAAAACGACCTGTAAATTCAACTGCTCCTGATGACTGAAATCCGGCATTATCTGTTTTTTCAACTTTTTATTTATTTTTTTTTAATTGTAGGAGTTCACATTTATTGACCCATTAAGACCAATTATTTCTTGATCATTTTACAACCCACTTGAACTGCATTATCCGAAGCCATGGGAACTGCGGCTGCATGGTTGAATTTACAAGAAAAGATAAAGACCTCGCTTGAGAGTTCCCTATAGACCAACTGGTGATGAGTTTGAGTATGTTTGCCTAACTGATTGGTTCTCATGGTCATTTGCAAGTCAAATAGCTGACTGATGTAACATAACATGGAGTGACAAAGGTGTCAAAGACAATTAAACTGATATTACAGGGTGTCCACCCCAGTCTATGTAGTCTGGTCCGCCAGATCAACTTCACCAGAGCCAAAAAAACGACTTAATCCCTACATAAAAATGTACACATTTTTAATGAACCTCTTTGTAGAACTACGAGCTGAGAAAAACTGTGACTGAAATCTGACTTCAATTTGCTGTTTCTTCGTATGTTGCTCAAATATATATATATATATATATATATATATATATATATATATATATATATATATATATATATATATATATATATATATATATATATATATATATATATATATATAATGTATTTATTTATTTCCCATGTAAAATATTTCATAATGGGGTATCTGAGGGTGTGGTTCTTTTCGGCGCTGAGACTTTTCTAGCATTTATTTATAGAGCATTCTATACACAGCATAACTCAATATGCTTTATATAATGTATTAAGTACATTGAAACACATTTATAGGCAAAAAGGTTTAAAAGCAAAGTACAGAAATACATATTAGCTTACTAATATTAAAGAGCGCACATTGCAAGAAAAAATACATTCAAAATCATAATTTTAACCTTTCCATTGTGATACCCTTTAGAATTTTTCTTTATTTTTTTTTTTAAAGATTCATTCATATAGGAATAGGCCATTTGAATACATAATCCTCCACATTTGTGTTTTTCCCAAGAAGGATTAAAGATAAAAAATGAAAGTTCTTAATTACAAATATGAGAAACCCATTTTAATCATTCACTCTTCATTGGTATGTTCTGAATCTGTTCATGCATATTTTTCACTTTGATTAAAAATGTAAAAAATTAAGAGACCGTATACGTAAGAACAGAGTTGCTTTTTAAGTGTTGTTTTGGAAAGGAGGTGTTATAAACGAGTGCATATTATTCGCATGATGTTACGGTATGATGTAGCAGTTGTATTTTTAGTTCTCATTTGAAATCTACTCTGTGTTCCTTTTCTGTCATGGGCCTGCAAGACAGCCACTCACCTGTACTTTGCTGCTCGATCCAGCTGTTGACTTTCAGTCATTGTCAGTGGCTCCAATCCAAAATCCATATTTTTGCAATGACTTGTTGACTTCTCTGCATACCACCTCAGGCTTACGCTCACAAATCTGCCAAAGATTGTCTCGTGCGCATCGGGATAATGTGGCCGAGTTTGTGTTCACGGAAATTCACTGGTATTGGTCTAAAATACACAGAAACATTTTATTTAGCGATACCTGGTATGAGAAGTTATACAATTGTGCTCATATAACTCTCCTGACCACATTTTTGTCTGCTTGAGGGGAAGTTCTTAGAATTGATGTTAGACATGCGACCTGTTTCATTAGCAATTTTGAGTTTGTTTAGAACCAAGGCGTTATTCTTAGCCACTTTCATTCTTGTATGTGCCTTTCATAAATCAATACCACCACAATGCCATGTGTAATTATCGCCACTTAACCAGAGTCCACCAGGCATTTATTTAGGCAATAAATCCATAATGTTATAAATATCACATTGCATTTGTACACCTGGACAGCCGCATTGAGAGAAGAAGGCGTCACATAGTTGAAAGTCTGTTCTCTATAACAATGGGGATTTCATGGCAGCCGGTGCGTGTCTCACAAAGAAATATTAACTTTGAGAGTAACAGTTAAAATCTTAGACGATGTGAGGGTTTTCAGACAGAAAACACCTGTTTCTTTCCCCGAATAAATATGTGGTGCCTTTGGAGAACGCGGGATGAAAACCAATGAGGCTTGTTTCCGTTCCATGTTTTGGTCATCGTACATTCCGAAACTACATACTCTCTGTTATGATGCGCCTAACAGGTCGCAACCTCTGTCAATGTAAACCAAAGCAGATGTCAGATGAAGGCTAAGCGCTTCAAGTTACATAACGGAGTGAGTGGTGGTGAGTGACTTCAAAAAAAAATCTTACAAAGTTTAAATGGGGCCAAAGCTGAATGAATGCAAACCACCTGAAGCAGATAATGAGCAATCCAAAAAAAGAGTGATATGGGTCTCTCGAAAAGGAGGAACATTTCATACTTGTGTGTCACATCCAGGATGTCAGAAGACCTTCAGATAGCAGCAAAGGAGAAAAAGGTTCTGTGAAACAAAGTAAAAGAAAGAAGGATAGACACAGACACGACTCGACCAACAGACACGGGGGAGTCTTGATGTTTATGACCCCGTACTCCTGCATAGACTCTTTTTTTCTCCAATTGGACATACACACATTAAGCACACGGGAGGGAGTGTGAGCACACCCTCAGGACCACACACTGCTGAACAAATCTGTTTAAAGCCAGGAGCAGTGTTTATCACTGCCGACATCCTGCTTGCAGAAATATTTGTGAGCAAGCTGCTTTGTTTTTTTTCCCTGTTTTGAACAAGGATGCATTTTATTCACTACATACACATGTCTATCAAATTGCTAGAGATTGACTTTTTTTTTAAATCAATAAGTTATAATGAAAATAAGGCCCTAACTTTGAATGTATCAATGCTGGCAGTTCTCAAATGAGGATAGGTGAGATTTTAACAGGGTTTCTGCAAGTATCAGCAAATCTGATTGTTTATGCTGTTTTTAACCCAATTTAAAACTAATTTAATGTCCATGTCTGACTGCATATAAATTGGAGATTGGTAACAGAACAGTACTTTTTTTCCGCTTGTTTTTAAAATAGTAATTCAAATGATAAGTAATAAAATCGTTGTCAAATATGTTTTTTTTTTCATGGAGGGTAGCTGACACCCTTGTCCTTATCTAATAATAAGCAAAATTAGCACTGGAGTGATAACTGTGACCATTGGATGGCAGTGTTGCCATACATACAAAATATATTACATAATTGTAATTCAAAGTAAGGAATGGAAATCAATCTTTCATATGATAGCAGCCATACTTACATAGACCTAGCACACAATATTCTGTTGGCCTTGAAAAACGAGTGAAAATCCAAATATACAGGCGCTCTTATGAGATAACGCTCTGCACTGAAAGAGTTCATATTAAAATGCAGCAACTTCTAGCCCATTTTGTTTGTTGTCAATTACAACTAGTCACAATTTCATTCATTTTTAGATGTTGAAAATGAACATATTTGACGTTGCTAAATTGTGCTATAACGATTCCCTTGCATAATGCTGTAAGCGTTAATTTTGTGAGTTTTTTGAGTTTTTTTTAGTTTTATTTACTTCAATGTCTCAATGTCATTAGTGATCCAGTTTTGGCAGACAATCCAGAAATGAGGCAGTCAATGTTATACAATCTACATAATCTTTTGGAGTTGCAGAGTAAAATATGCATTTAGATGCCAGCACAAATGTAGGTCCAACTGTTTAATAAATTAGACATTTATGGCATAGCACTCTGTTAGAAGTGTTAATTTATTATTATTATTATTATTATTATTATTATTATTATTATTATTATTATTATTATTATTATTATTATTATTATGTTACACCTAAACATGCTTTGCGCTGGTTAGAGACTATCTGGCTGTAAATATATTTCACAGGGGTGACATCGTTGGAAAAAAAAGGTTGAGTTATTCATCTTTGTAAGAGGAGATTAGCTGTATAATTTTCCCTGCTTTTTTCCCTTTCTTTCTACATCTTTATTTCTTGCCTTCTGTTGATCTTTGCGATCTGTCTGCCTGACTCTGACGCCGACCATCCCCACCCCCCACCCCCTTCAGTGCTGCAGTTAAGGCTTCAGCAGAGGAGGACACAAGAGCAGCTGACAGACCAAGGCATCATGCCTCGTGAGTAACACCTTTCAACACAGCTGCAGACAGACTTACATACACACACATGCATCCTCTTGCAAAAATACTCAAACTTCTCAAATTTGTCTTTTGTTAGGCTTCTGCATCGTTTTTAGGTCCTTTAAGTCAGGGTTTCTCAAACCTTTTGGAACCCTTTTGAGAAAGGACATTTTCCAAGGATCCACGATGCAGATATTTGCAGATATTTGTAAAAAAAAAAAAAAAAAAATATATATATATATATATATATATATATATATATATATATATATATATATATATATATATATATATGTAATGAGTGCCCTTTTTATTCAGCCACATATTCAATTTGTATGTCCTTATAACAAACCGGGTCGATTTCCAATTGTTTTGTCAAAAACAGCAGTATAAAATTAAATGCCACTTTAACTTTGCTGGTTCATTGCATAGTTAGTAAGCAATTTGTAGACATGAAACACATTTTGATGAGTTTCAAAATTATTACCTTTTTTTAAAATATATTAACTCATCCAAAGCCAGGGACATATTTTCACATTTTTTCAAGAGTCTAGACAATCAATATTTACGTACATTTATGTACATTAAAGACAATAATATGAAGATACTTAACTATTAAATTGATACTCAAGTATCTGGGATTGAAAGTATGGACTCTTTAAAAAAAAAAAAATGTGAAAATGCATCCCTGGCATTAATCAGTTAAACTGGTTGAATTGATTGCTTTATTGATGAATAATGAATATTTTCACAATGTGATACACAATAACAAAAATGACACTAATACATCTATTTTTTAATTAATAACACACAATATTTCACAGACACCCTGCAGTTAGGCCACAAACCTCCGGGGGCTACAGACCCCACTTTGAGAATCACTGCTTTAACCCACTCCTCATGTTATAGTTGTGCAGATACGCTAAAAGCAATTCACATATTTCCATAATTATTATCACATTATATTATTTGGCCAAAATAGCTATGCTTTTTTTACAGAGGTCTGGAACTGCTAATATGCAATAAGTATTTTTGGTTGGCAAACTCATTTAAATGAGTTGATAAAAAATAGGTTAAATGCTAATTACATATGATTGTTTACCCATAACTCCACGAGGTATGTCCAAGTCTACGCAACGTGACGCAAGTGCAATTGAATTGAGAAATATTTAACGTTGGCATGCAAAAAATTAACATTACAGTTGGCCCCCGGTTTACGAACCCCTTGTTTTACATATTTTTCATCTTACGACGTGCATTGCAGCGTTTTTCTGTCCCCCTCTTACGCACAAACCTTTCGTCTTACGAACCATCCAACATGCCGATTAGTGTGTCCGCACTATTGAAAGCAAGCAAGTCTTCTAAGGGCAAGACTTTCCTTGTCAGGGGACGGACCTCGGTCAACAACAAAATGGAGAGGCTTCTTCTATTCAGTAGATTATGTTACTAATTTTTAATATGTGATTAAAGGCGTGAAGTTTTTACCTAAGGTTTTTGCAGCGTTGCACGCATTCACTAATTAACATAAGCTTGGATTGCCCATCATACGGACAATTCGAGTTACGAGCCTAGCCGCTGAACGGATTAAGTTCGTAACACGGGGGCCCACTGTAGTTGTTTACAGTATTAGTCATTTACAATTCATGAATAATGGGTTGCTGATTTTTTGAAAGCTCAAGTTTGTTTTGTTTGTTTAACTTTATAATTTCTCAAAATAATACACATAATTGGGATATTGTTGTGATGTGAAATTTTGGTTGTGTATTATATCTACACTAGTTTCAAACAATTGCGAACCTTGGCACTAGTCCCCCCCCCCCCCCCCCCCCCCCCCCCCCCCCCCCAATTTAAGGTGATTATATTTTCCATTAGCATAGACTAGGCAAAAACTGTGTCACATTACTTTTCTGCAAATGAAAGCATTTACTCCATTTCCTTTAGGTTTATTTAAATACTTTTTGAATAATGCATGAAATGTTTACAAAATGTATTAAACTCTTTTATGCAGTTGATAGGTCATTAGAAGTTGTATAATTTGATATTGACCTAAAATAGCATTGCTAAACCTTTCCTGCGATCTGCTAATTGTTTAGTAATTTACATGGATTTTAAGGATGCACTGTCGCCAATGCTGAGCATAGATGCAGCTCGACAGCACGACCAGTGACTCAGCAGACAAGTCAGTGAATGACAGCTGAGGAATGCTTTCATGTGGAAGGCGTACTCACTTCCATGTTAATAGGCTGCATTCACATTGACATGACCTGTTTACAGCAGCGCATCTGAGGATTGCTGTATGAATGTAGAGGCATCTTCAAACAGATCCAAAATGGAGCTGCCAAAGCATTGACTTAAATGCTTAAATGTCTCCAGAGGCATAGTGATGAGGACATGTAGACCTGACTGAACTGAGAGTGCATTTAAATCTTTGACAAAATCGAGATTGTTTTCTGCTGCTCTTCAGGTCAGTGCTGTGCAATATTGCTTCAACAAACTTGTTTAGTATTGACCGCCAAGAAACAAGCCCCTCTATCCATTCTACAGGGATCGTCAACTCTTCACCTTCGTTGTCCGTATTTTTTTCTTCATTTCCAACCCCCATATTAGGGAGGTCGACTTCTAACCACATCACTAAAAACAGACCTATTTGACAGAGTGTTTGCACAGAACATCGAAAAATGCACTTTCGCCTAATAACCCCTTTGTTGTCAACATCGAGGCTGAGTGGATAATTTTTTCGGCATACTTTGACACATTATGAAAAGGAAAAGACAGATTGACTTGTCTTCATGGATGTCGGCAGGTAGGGAAAGAAACAGTGAAGGGCAACCTGCCACGCTCTGATCTCACAACATCTCCTACAGGGTGATTACACCACATCCGCCACGCTCCGCTTCGTTCCGCTCCGTTGCACAACCGCAACGAAGGACACACACCCGCGCCCACTGCTTGCATCTGTGATCCGTTGCGATGCACCACGTCACACATTCCTGCGCATGCGTGGGGATCATCAACTCGATCGTTTGTGTTATGTTTGCTTGGAACACTTCATTGCATAAGCCGCAAAAGGGCTTCTCGGGTCTCCGAAGGCGACTCTGCATGGGTCCTTTTCACTGCGAAGCTGTGAATGCCCTGCTAAAACAGAGCATGGTTGAAACTATTTTTCTTTTTCTTTCAGGGCGGAGTCTAGCACCCACCCCACCCACTTCTCTTGCGCGTACGTCAATCAAACGGGCTAGCACATTCATTCAAAACAGGAAACAAATATGAATAAATGAAAACACAATACATACTAAACATGTTGCACATGCTTCATTTACAATGGGTGAGTACGTACATACAAGGTTCGTTTTAACTTTGAAGTGAATTAATTGAATCGTGACTCAAACAGTAATATATATTTATGCACATGTTAGTGGCAATTAACAAGAGGAAAGCATTTGCTCCTTTTGTTTCTATGGCAATAGCACAGACAAGCAGAAGCTTCCTCTCGCTTTTGCCTTAATTCAATCAATCAGCAGAAACACAATTTTGTTTTTGTAACCGGATGTAGACCACATTCTTTTTCCTGTTTTCATTAGTGGGTTTTTCTATTTGCCTGAGGATCAACATGACGGGGCTTGAGCTTCAGGCAGTGGATTTGTTGAACGATATCTTTGGCACTGTTGGACATTTTACTGAGTCCCCAGATAAAGCGTTGGTAAGTGTGCAAAGGGACAGAATCCAGAGGTATGGCGCTGTCCTATCAGGTTGTCGGAGTGTTGCTGATAAGCAGCGAAAGTAAATGCAACTCATTTCAATTAGCTGCTTATCAATTGAAAGCAGTGTGTTCAATTGTTTTTTCTCACAGCCTTATGCTTAAAACCTTTTTATGTGGCCTTTTTGTTGGTAACCCCAAAATCAAAGTTTTCAGAGCAAAGCAGCAGCCTTTTGCTTTGAGCCCAGCAAATCATGAAGACTGGATTGTGAGACATGGAAAAGGGTCTTTGTATATGCAACAGAGGAAACATCTGTTTCATATTAGACACATCAAGCATCCATCCCATTCTATCAGTTCTGACTGAAGCGTGGCACAAACCAATTATTTTGCCATCCAAAAATGAATAAGGGTAAATCTTGGAGGGAGGAAGTGGGCTTAAATTATTGAAGTACAAAAACTAACAAGGTAGTTCTGTCAAATGATACGGTACAGTAATAATAATAATATTAAAAGTAATTCTCCTGCCCAAGTCTGGGTTGACACACTCTCATTTGCCCTTTCCGGGTGAACACATGGCAAACGAGAGTGCGTCAACAGATTGCGTAAATATTAAAAGACCACTTCCTCCCGCCCGAGTCGTTGTGACGCACTCTCGCTTGCGCATTCCAGGTGAACACAACAAGCAATCTCATTGGATCCCAAGCTGTCATTCAATGTGCTTTTACAAGCTCTGATTGGCTGGTTTTGTGGCACAAACGTAACGTGTGCGCAGATCTGAATGCACGCAGAGGACGACTTGAGCGAGCGAGAGCTCGATGTTTATGGCGTTGTATTTGTGCCACAATTACGCGCGCACGTAAAAAAAATTTGAGCGTTGAAAATGAAACTGAGCGAGCGAAAACAGATTTTGAGCGCAGAAAAAAAGTTCTTGAAAAGAAGTTTCTCGCTCAAAATTCCTTTTTGCTCGCTCATAATAGCATTCTCGCGCTCAACATCTTGCTCTCGTTTGCGATACTCCTCCCTCCCTCCCTCGCTCAACATCGCGTTTGCTCAGCATTGAGCTCTCGCTCGTTTGAGTCGTCCTCTGCGCATGCTCAGTTCTGCTCACGCGTTACATTTGTGCCACGAAACCAGCCAATCAAAGCTTGTAAAAGCACATTGATTGACAGCTTGGTATCCAATGAGATTGCTTGTTGTGTTCACCCGGAACGAGGAAACGAGAGTGCGTCACATCGACGTAGGCGGGAGGGGTGGGCTTATATTATTAAAGTACAAAAACTAACAAGGTATTTCTGTCGAATGATACAATACAGTAATAATAATAATATTAAAAGTCATTCTCCAGCCCAAGTCCGTGTTGACGCACTCTCGTTTGCCCTTTTCAGGTGAACACAGGGCAAACGAGAGTGCGTCAACAGATTGCGTACAAGCAATCTCATTGGGTACCAAGCTGTCAATCAAAGTGCTTTTACAAGCTCTGATTGGCTGGTTTTGTGGCACAAACGTAACGCATGAGCAGAATTGAGCGAGCGCAGAGGATGACTCGAGCGAGCGAGAGCTCGATGTTGAGCAAACGCAATGTTGATTGAGGGAGGGAGGAGTATCACGAGCGAGAGCGAGATATTGAGCGAGAGAGGGCTATCCCAGGCGAGCAAAAAGGAATTTTGAGCGAGGAACTTCTTTTTCTGTGTTCAAAATCCATCGGCGCTCGCTCAAACTGTTATTATTACGCGCTCAATAGTTTTTTTCCTGCGCTCAAAATCTATTTTTGATCGCTCAGTTTTATTTTCTGCGCTCAAAATGATTTTTTGTGCGCTCGCTACTGTGGCACAAATATAACGCCATAATGTAAGGGCTTTTTCCAAATTAACTGCAGTGCTTAGTTCTGCCAGCAGAGGTCACAAGCTGTTAAAGAAGCTTCCCGAAATTACGACATTCTCCAAAAAGATTCTCGACACATGCGCGGCGCAACTGACTTGCAGATCGACTGCCTTTGCCTTGGTAGCTTGGTGTGACATCTCAATTTGCATCATCAGCTCAAACCCAAAGGTTTTTTTTTTTCCCCCCATTTTTATTGACACCAACAACAATTAGAAAAATGACATACTCATTTCAAAAAGTAACAAATTCCCACATCAAAATGCAATCACACCTTACAGACTACATACTGTAAACTAAAAACTTACGACAGTGGTATATATCACAACATTTAACATGTTTCAAGATCAAGCAGATAATTAACAATACTATATAATAATAATAGGATCACACAGTGAATAATAACCCAGTTAAAGGAAAAAAAAGAAAAACAAAAACAAGGGCTTTAGGCTAGGTTAATTTCCTCTAAACATGTAGAAGAGTTTATTTACATAGGGACTGTTTATTTGTTTTAAACATCTTAATAACAAGGAAAAATCATTCTTAAGGTTAGGCCACAAGGAGAGAGATTTGGCATAAGGTCACTTGTGTATGTAAAATTTCGGAATAATTGTAATATAAATCTAACATCAGAATCGTCTGAATGAATTTCCTGGAGGAAGATGCAGTGTGCTTGTTGCCCCTTGCAGAACAAAAAAAAACAGCTTTTTGCTTAAGAAAAGAAATCTCAGTTTTTAACTGGAACACTGAACACATGATCAAGGTTTATGAAAAGTTACAAGGGGGTGGAGTAGAAAACACTTGAGATAAAAGTCCCATTTTAAACTTCTACCACTTGAACCATATCACATTCAAATATCAGCCCATATTTGGGGTCTTATTCACAATGCGCTTGCCTTCTATGAAATGAAATGGACCCCTGAAACCTGCAGCTTTGCTTTCCTTTTTCGCCTGCTCAATTTTTGGCCATATTCCTTGTCGGGACGTCCAGTCCTTTTGGGTCAGGTCTTCCGCAAAGATGTCATCTCTCACAGTATGTTTTGCAAACAGAATGATGATCTGTCGATTCTTATTCTCTCTGCCGCTCTTCCCACTCTGTAGACAAGATCGATCGCCTCGTCCATCTTTAACTTCAGGTCAGGAGCAATCATGCCCTAGAAGCTTCACCACAGCTGCTGTGATATTTTCATTCACTTTCTCCTTTTTTCCTTTATTGCGAAGGTTCCATCACCTTTTGTATCTTCTTGATTTATCAGACGACTTTTCATAACGTCATTATCTTTTGTAATTGATTCAATCTGTTTTTCTATGTGTTTGATCTTTGTTTTACATTCATTCAGCTTCTCTGCATTCTTTTGCAATGATTTAGCTATAGCAGCTAGCATGGTGCTGTGTTATGACATCATACTGTTCACCTCCTCCAAGCGGTCGTCGACACGTTTTCCAAGCGTGTCAGTGGCTTTTAGTATGGCGGCAGTAGATGTGTTGGAATCATTTTCCTGAGGCGTACCTTTCACTTTCTTCTCCGTGTGTAACTTTTCTGGAGTATTTGCTGGAGTTATCTCTCTGTCCCGTTTGTTACTGCTAGCGTTAGCTGTCTCCATCGGTGTTGTATAGTCATGCTCTGTTTTTATAACCAAGCGGGAGACATTTCACTGTCGAGGGTCTAATATTGTGTGAGTGTGTGTGTGTGTGTGTGTGTGGGGGGGGGGGGGGGGGGGGGAGGGTCACTAATTAACTGTTCAATAAGTGGAATATATGGCTTCAAATCCTGTTACATTGGGACTTTGTTGCGAAGCTAAGACGGATGTGACTACTTCAGGCTCAGAAAAAATGTGTGCTCAGAGATGTGAATGGTATGTGGCTTCTGAATAAGAATAAATAGAATTTGTCTACTTTAATAATGTCCTTGCGTTTTTTTCATTGTTAGTATAACCCATTGATTTTTTTTTAAACAAACATTACCCAATATATCACAATACTTATCGCAATATGCCTTTGCTGTATTGCAATATACCAAATTACACTTTTAAGACACAATACCGAACAGTAGTAAAGCTGCAGTTTTTCTCATATGAGCCCCAATTTAAAAACACTATCTTTACCTTGAGTACCATGTTTGACTCTTTATGGATGGAACAATTCTTGCCTAATGCACCATACATCCTACCTCTTTGTGCAGTGTTTACATTTGACGAATACGGTCAAAAGCTATATGTATTACAACAGCTTTAACGTGTTTTAATTCGACTGATGAATGTTTGAAAGTGTGTAAGCTTGCTTCAAACTCACTGGATCCTATTACATTATATCTATGTGGGAGACTTTTGCTGTTGTTGAGCAGGTTTTAAGCAGTTTGGGCACACAGTTTAAACACTGTGATATTAAATCAAGCCTGGCAGAGACATGAGAGGTGTTTGGGAGAGCAGGACAGACTCCACAGCTATAAACAGATGATGATGTCATCTTGGTGGTAGGCAGCAAATGGATTTTCAACATGACAATTTAGCTGGCTTATTTGTGCGAACAGTGCAGTACAAGTTATATTTTGGAGCTGTTTTTTGTTTATTTGTTTCTATGGTACGACTGTCATTTCAATTTGGATATCGCCAAAATAAGTTTGTAAAGTGGATGTGTACACTAGAAACTCACTCAACTATCTAACTAAAAAAAAAACAACTGGTTTGTAATGATTACTGACAGGTAAATTTCAATAAGTATCATGTGAAGTAAATTCAATTCTTCAAATGGCACCTTAAATTAAATTCAATGTGATTTTTGATGAGTAAATTCAATTTTCCTCAAGGAAAATTTCAGTTTACAATCTGCTAAAACATGTACTGGCATCTGTGGGTAATTGTGTTATATTAAAATGGTAATTTTTGTATTTCTAATTCATGAATGTTATTCAGTGTACTATACAACCAGTGTTGTGTTAAACGCAGTTACAATTTCAATAACCTTGTTTTTACCACACATTTCCATTTTGCCATTAATGAAAGAAAAAGCCAAGAATAGCACGTCCGCCTCACAGTTCAAAGGTTCTGGTTCAAATCCACCTGGCTCCGGCCTTCCTGTGTGGAGTTTGCACGTTATCCCTGAGCCCGTGTGGGTTCTCTCTGGGCACTCTGGCTTCCTCCCACTCCCCAAAAACATGCATGGCAGGTGAATTGGACATACTAAATTGTCCTTAGGTGTGATTGGGCGCGTGATTGGTCATTCGTCTCTGTGTGCCCTGCGATTGGCTGGCAACCAGTTCAGGGTGTCCCCCGCCTACTGCCCGGAGCCAGCTGAGAGGGGCGCCTGCGACCCCTGTGGGGATAAGCGGCTACAGAAAATGGATGGATGGATGAAATGTATCATGTTTTATGATTATTAGTATTGTTGTACTTGTACTATTTTGGACAGGAATAAAAATGGAT
Organism: Hippichthys cyanospilos; assembly: GCF_059441005.1. NCBI lineage: Eukaryota > Metazoa > Chordata > Actinopteri > Syngnathiformes > Syngnathidae > Hippichthys > Hippichthys cyanospilos. Next base: position 1,685,285 of record NC_142385.1, read on the forward strand.
AATAAATCTGTAGTTGTTGTTTTAAATTACCGGTAATATAAATATATATCATGGTTTTATTGGTCTGTCCCACTCGGGTCAGCCATGATGTTGGTGTTTGACCTTTTTAAAATGTATTTCTATAAAATTCCAAAAAGTAAAACCTTTGGGTCACACTACTGTAGAAAATACTCACAGAAACCAGGAAGGATATTGCATATAAAATCATCAGTAAGTGATTCCTGTTTTAAATATAATGCAATACCCTTTTCTTCAGAAATGAATGCCCTTACCTGAGTTGTCCAGCAAAAACGTCAACATCCTTCTTTTGCTTTTGGCACTCAATCCGCAGACATGACCAGTCAAAAAATTCAGTTTGACCAAATAAGTTCTGTTGCTCTTTCTCACACTCAGATAATCAAAATGATTTGGTGTGCTCGTCTCACTTGAGGAAATCACTTCTGTGAGTGCCAGAGCACGATGTTTAGGCGGCTTTGCCCAGGATGTGATTATTTGTACAAGGTTTAACAGAATGAGATTGTGAAGATGAAAATCTCACCTGCCGCAGTCCTTTAATTACAGCCAGTGCGTTTATTTATTTATTTTTTTGAAAGGCAAGGGATCTCTGGCTGTACACGGTGCAAGGCTGCTGGAGAGAAACTGAATTCTGGAAGAGTAGAGAAAGGTGGAGTTACTTGGCTTGGGTAGATTGGATTTGATCCCTTCAAAACCACAACTAAAAACAAAGAGGTCTCCAAAAACACATAAAATATCACGCACGCATGCACAACTTTATTTTTACATTATTCATTGTAATGCAGTGTACACTGTAGCAACTAACAATATGATAATATATATATATATATATATATATATATATATATATATATATATATATGTATACATACAGTCAGCCCCCGGTTTACGAACACCCTCTCTTACGAACATTTCGACTTACGAGCTTGGTCCGCGGAGTTTTTTGTCCCCCACTTACGCACAGACAGACCGTTCGCCTTACGAGCAATCTGACATGCCGGCCATTGGATTTGTTCATATATTTTCGCTTTGCCACGTCATCAAATGCAGTGGTTAAAGCTTGTCATGGGAACATAAAACGATATTGCTCTTACAAAGTCACAGTCTCAGTCGAGACTGAGCATGCTATTGGCCGGCGTCACGTCAATCACAGAACTGCCGATATGCTATTGGCCGAACGCCTTTATCTAGCTTGATGGCACAGCTGGGATGGAAGGAAGGAGAGAAAATGAGTGAAAAACGGAAGGAAGGAATGTTGTGAAGACTTTGCAAACTTTATCTGTTAGACATGTCTTCTAAAATTGTAAGTGGCGGTAAAGGAAGAAGTAAAAGGATGATGACAATAGAAACCAAGCAGGAGATAATAAAAAAATACGAAGGAGGCGCATGCGTAGTTAACCTTGCTTGTGAGTATGGACGGAACCGCTCGGCAATCTTCTAAGGGCAAGACTTTCCTTGCCGGGGGACGGACCTCGCTTGACAACAAAATGGAGAGGCTTCTTCTATTATGGATTAAAGAGAAGGAAATCGCCGGTGATATGATTTAGTTTTTGAGAAAAGTTCTTGTTTAAGAAAATAAATAAATAAATTCTGTGGGTTGGTCTCTGCTCACCTCCATCTCCACTCTGCTCAAGTCACGTCGCCCCAGAGGGAAACGTCATTTATCCTTTGTTTATCCATGCTTGTTATATTAACTGTCCAGTAGATTATGGTACTAATTTTAAATATGTGTGTAAATCCGTCATAGTTTTCACTATGATTTCGCCACGCGTTGCCAGTCAATGTGGACGTACAATCTGCTCATGCATGACACGGTAACGCTGATATGCTATTGCTCTTAGAATGTCACAGTCACTGTTTCAGTCACGGTGTCAGTCACGGTCTCACTCACGGAGATGCTATTGGCCGGCGTCACGTCAATCACAGAAATGCCGATATGCTATTGGCCGAACGCCTTTATCTAGCTTGATGGCACAGCTGGTCGGGACGGAAGGAAGGAGAGAAAATCAGTCAAAAACGGAAGGAAGGAATGTTGTTAAGACTTTGCAAACTTTATCTGTTAGACACGGCTTCTAAAATTGCTAGTGGTGGTAAAGGAAGAAGTAAGAAGATGATGACAATAGAAACCAAGCAGGAGATAATAAAAAAAAAAATACAAAGGAGGCGCACGCATGGCTAGTGAGTATGGCCGTAACTGCTCGGCAATCTTCTAAGGGCAAGACTTTCCTTCCCGAGGGACGGACCTTGATCGACAACAAAATTGAGAGGCTTCTTCTATTATGGATTAAAGAGAAGGGAATCGCCGGTCATATGTTCTAGTTTTGAGAAAAGTTCCCGTTTAAGAAAATAAATCAATAAATTCTGCGGGTGGGTCTCTGCTCCCCTCTGCTCCCCCCTTGAGCATAGTCCTATAAATGAAAATAACTGTTTAATTAAAATGAAATATAGTGACAAACAAGAGTAACCATTTCAGCTGCTGTATTTCTTAGCAGAAATATATAAACTTAATATGCAGTAAAAACCAGAGGTGGACTCTTTGTCAGCACTGATGGACTGGATGCTAAAAAAACGCGAATTAAAAATGTCAGAATGTCGATTTTCATCCGTCGTCGGCATAGACATAATGTCAGATGTCCGTTAGCCCGCAGAATAGTCTTTTGTCATTTTGTCATTGATATTGATGAATCTATTTGAGAAATTTTGAGTCTTTTGCTGTCTGTTTCCTCACTATCATTTGCATTTACAGTGAACCCCTGGTTTACGGCGTCCCTGGCTTACGTTTTTTTTCATGTTACAAAGTTGAATACTAAGTTTCTTTGTCCCCTCTTTACGGCATTTTTCCCGCTTTACGGCATCAACAACAATGACAAATTTCTAATGTTTTTGTGCACATTGCTACATTCACGCCAAACGCGAAAAATCGGGTCGCTACTCTCATTCGGTAGGCTTTCGGTTGCCGGCTTTTAACTGCCGGCATTTAGCTTGTTCACATATTTGCGCGAGTGGATCTAGAAAAAAGAGCCCCGCTGAGAAGTTTCACTTTTCTAGGACGTATCAGAGCCAATGTTTTCTCCTTCAGCTCCTTTCTTCTTCTTTTTTTCGTTCCATGCCCCTTGCTTTGCAGCAATACCCGTCTTACAAAGAAAAATGAAGTTTCAAAGTAGCAATCAAGTGGCTGATACTGTGCTAAACATTGTACTGTCAAAGCTGCACTATCGCTATCTTGACACAGTGAAGTTCAACAGCACTTAAAAAAGGAAGTAGATTCTGCACATACCAGTTATCCCAAGTTCCACTTCCACCATTCTACAAGCCAAGTGAGTGCTCTTGCTTGGCTCCGTTTTTGTATTAAAAGCTCAGATGGCCGTGTTGGATAGCTCCGGGTGAGCGCAAACTAGCTGCTACGATTCATTCCTGCCTCTGCTGAGATCAATCAATCAATCAATCAAATTTAATTTGTAGAGCCCTGAATCACCGAAGTCTCAAAGGGCTTCTCAAAAGGCTTCACAGAGATGTTGAATGTCCCCCGAAGCTGATTGTCACGGCGTACCTAAGATGCTGGTCTGGTATTGGTCGACGTTACTAAGATGCTGGTCTGCTATTGGTCAGCGTCATGGTGTCACTATGATGCCGATATGCTAAAGACTTGATCTCGTGTGAGTGCTTACAATATCATATTTATTGTGCATTTTAGTGCTTGAATTGATTAGCTATGGGTTCCAAGATCGCGAGTAATGTTAAAGAGAGAAGTAAGAAGATGATTAGTATGGAAAGAAAGCTGGAGATAAATTAAGAAACACGAAGAAGGCTAGGTTAGGCTAGGCTAGGCTAGGCTACCTTCGCCAGGGAATATGGCTGGAAGTAGCTCAAGTCATGTCCCTCCAAAGGTAAATAAAATTAAATGTTTTCTTTATATATTTTCTATTTATGTTATTTAATTATCTACATTATAGAAGTAGTACTTACTATACTATTTTATTCCTCATTTTTAATATATTTATAAAATGTTGCTGTGTTTAGGTTTTTAGTTCGCCTTACGATCCCAACTCCAAAACTGATTAATTTCATATGGCAGGGATCAACTGCCATAAGTTGTTGCTCTGGCAGCACATACGTATAAAATTGCAGTCAGGCTCAAAAAGGGAGAGATAGGTAGCATAAAGTTAATAGTGACTTGAATCTTGGTTAAGATCCTCCTGTTAGGGGTTCACATGGTCTCGCCATGTATGAATGGGTTTTCTCCAGGTATCACCATTCCAGAAAAGTATGTGTAATTATATTAGACCAGTGGCTGTCAAGGGCCAGCAAAGCCTTCTATGCTGGCCTAACATAACCTGATATCATTATCATAAATATAATAAACTATAATAATAACAATTTTAAATTTATTTTTACCAAATATATATTATACTGTATATATTTTTTATATATATAGAATTATTCTCCATATTCAGTTCTTTTCGTGTGATATGACATTCACTTGGTCATGCTCCTTCCAGTGTTGAAGTTTTAATTTGGCGTTTTTAGCCAATTAGAATTCAGCTAACTTGTGTCGCCAGGCTATATGAAATCTGCCTGGACCCATGTGCTTGGGCATTCGCATCAATAGTTGCAGGCTTGCGCGCATGCACAAATGGCTACGTGAACAGGCCCATATAGTTAATAGACAGCTGCAAAAGCCAATTGGGTCATAAGACGCCAGCTGGAAGCCTCATGTTGAACGTGACATGATTGGAAACACACTGCAAGGTAGGCGGTGCTATACTCAGCAACAAAGCTACGCGGTGTTGGCTTAGCTGATCTGCATTAAAGGCGTAGCGTAGCTATTAGCAAACCTGTCCCTTGCAGTGAACGTTTTTGTCTGCCACTTCCAATCAAGAAACTATGAGCGATACCCCTGTCTTACTGCTTCTGAGGGGCACTGCAAACTATTTTGCTGGGAATGCCTTTTGTTTACAAAGGGTTGATTTGGTGTTTGAAGCTACACAGGATTTGCTAACTTAAATTGTTTAACCAAGGCAACAACAAGACGCATGCCGGACACTTGCAAAATACGGTGCTTTTAAAAACTCTTGGGGACACCCGAGTGAATATACAGTACATCTCAGTGCGAAGGGAAAGCGAGCTCCACAATGAAGCGGTGAACAAAAATCAGGAGATATTGAAAAGACTGATCGATTGTGACCGCCATTTGTTTTGGTGAGTGCAAGCATTTTCTTTATTTATTGTTTCATTTTATTAAATGTTTGTGTTATTTTATTTCATTCATCTTCAATTAATAGTAGAGAAATAAAATGATGTTCTTATATTAAACTGCCTTTTGTAATTTGGACATTATAAAATTTCATCTTTTAAATTTTGACAGTTTCACGTATAGTGACAAGTTTTTAATAGCTGATGCGGGTTTATTGACATTTAAATGCTCCGGAAAAAAAGCCTGAGTAGCCCAGTAATGCATACATGTGCTTCTGAGGCGTATTTATTCCAGAGTCTGACATTACTGAAGGCATACGTGTGAAACTCACAGACCACCGCTGCATTAGACATGATTTTAGTACAAGTGAAGGTTTTCACCTCATTGTCAGCATACCAAGACGAATCACAAGTGAAGCATCGGAAGTATCATTGGAGATGTGCCTGGTGGAAAGACAATTTGGTGACAGAAAGTCAGTCTAAATTTTAGCCTGTTCAAAATCACGTCCTAGTCGTGGTACAGGGTAGACAGCTGATATTCAGTCATAAACATGAACTGCTAGTAACAAACCCTCTGAGTCACTCTTCAGATCAATTAATTGAAGACATTATAATGAAATATCATTATATTTTGAAATGATACAAATGGGGAACACACCTGCTGGAGGAGGATGCACATGAGTGATTGGGGTTAGGGGTGGTCTACAAGTGCCTACTTCATGGCACAGGTGTGGCACAGCTACACCATGTTGACAATGTGCATGCTTGGTTGCCATGTACATGAATGAAGTCGGTTGTTACCACTCCCACAGTAGCGCGGCTCTCCTTTAAGATCCACCAGCCTGTGCTCGAATGCGAAATCATCAACACTGTCATGAGTTACAATGAAAAAAGTTACACTTCACAAAAGTAGATCCATCTAATTTAAACGTTAAACTAAATGTTTGATTATTTGTTGTATTTATCAATGTTGTACTTACTGCTTTTTGTACTTAGTGAAAGCATATTCAGTTATAAGTTATCTCACCAGCAATATATGGTCTGAAAGTGTGTGCATTGCCAAAGTATTTGTCTTTGTTTCATGAGTAAACACAGTCCATTATTAGAGTGCCCCATGTTGTTGATGCTTTAGCCCTGCTGTGTGTTCTCCAGACTCGGCCTCAGTCAGCTCCTCACTGGAGGACCAAGTGAGGTTAAAGCAAAGCCACCTCGCAGAGGAAGTCAATAAGAAACTGTCTCTCAGGCCAGGGTGTCTGGAGCTGATCCAAAAGAATATCATTCCGCTACTGTGTCCTCAACATGACAGGTATCAGGAGAGTGACGCTCCAATGAGTGTAACACACAATTTAATCAACTTCTATTTTAAACTGCGTGGCCCCACATTAGTATTCTCAGCATGCTGAACTTGAAAGAACAGCATACTGCTTTTCTAATTATACCTGAATAAAATGGAGCGCACTTAAGGCACAGTAATAAAAGATGCACCTAAGTTTGTCTGTTTCCACACTTGCACCAAAAAATTTAAAACGTGAATTTGCGCTAAACACTGAATAAGTTGTGAACCACTTTTTCAGTTTTTACAGTACTGTAGTGTATACTAAAAGACTTAACATTATCAATTACATGTTATGTTTTTTTTTTTTAATGTTAATATCATAATTGGGTGAACACTGACCTTCACACAAGTTATTTCTGTTTTGTTCCTCACACTTTAACTTGCATCTCCTCCAAACACTTCATTCCGATTTCAATACAGTGCAAAAATTCATGCCAAGAGTGCTAGAATTTTGCGCATTCCAAATAAACACGGAATTCCTTAAATTCTATATTTGTTCACCCAGTAATTCCCCATTCTCTTCATCCTCAACAAGACAGTTTCCTGTGACAGTCATTCATTCTTTTGGTACATTCAATTCACAAATTATTCCTGCCCGAAATTTAAATCTTATAACTCATTTAATTCACTTTGGATTTGCAACTTGACCCCCCCCCCCCCCCCAAAAAAAAAAAGAATCCATAAATAAAATAAAAACGTTTACCATTACAGTACAAACAATATTTGTGACACTTTAAAAAAAAAACGATCTTCCAAATGTCCAGCTCAACCAAATGCCATATATTATTTTTTAACAATGATTCTAATTTTACCCAGGCAAAACATTGTCCATTCTTTCTCATTGAACTATTCAACAAAACACATTCACGTCATTCTCATTTCAAATTCTAAACGTTCAATTCATTCAATTCACCTTGGAAATTATTTTCAACAAGCCTAAATTTATGTGCCCTGCAACAACTCTATATTCATCATTCCTACTGACACACACTGAAAAATATGTATTATATTGTAAACCATTTTTAAAACAATTTCACCCACTGTAATAAAATGTATTAAATCTACAGTGTAGCCTTGAAATTATAGAATTTATATTACAAAAAACACTTTTGTGATTTATATTCTAATTATATTTAATAATTTGTAAAGTATTATTGTTGTTATTTAGATTGAATCACCAATCTTTTCAGAAATACACAATAATCTTGAAACCCCTAGCCAATCAAATTTTATGTGAAGTAAATAATTGGCAAAAATGAACAAAAACAGAATGAACAGTCATCCTGCCATCTATTTTATTTGAGAATAAAAAATGAGAATATTGACTTTCTCATTTTCATTTATTAAAGTCAATTGTTTGATGTGCAACAGCTGTATTTAGGCTCACCTCTTTCTTTGGGAATGTGTTTATAAACGTGCATGTATATGAGTTGCTTGGGGTCAGTGGGATATACAGTATGTGTGTTGGGAGTAGAAACTTTGACTGTCTCATGATTGAATTCGATTCTGATTTTCAAGTCTCTGGGTTCGATTCAAAAACACTTCTGAGTCAAAATGAGTCAATTCGATTGAATCAATTAAAATTAATTTCTGCTTCAATACGGTATATAGATGTGCAAAAAATAAATCATCACACAACGTCAGTCTTCTTTGCAAGACTGGGACAAAAGGAGAGGTGTCGTTTTTTTTTTTTCCAGATCAAGCCATGCACTCGTGAACGCGCAGCGCCGCAATCCTTTTGATTTTCCCCTTGGCATGCATTATATATTTTTGACCCACTATTTTGATATGGAGCACAAAGAAGTTATGAATAAACGAATGTCAGGGAAATTTAAACGACAAACATGCAACGAATGAATGAGGAGTCAAGCGCAGGTGAACGCGTGGTGCCACAGTCTTTTTAATTTTTTCCTCTGCATGCGTTTCATATTTTTGACCTGATATTCCGATATGGAGCAGCAAGAATTTAGAAATAAATGAAGACAGGGAAATTTAAACGACAAACATGAAACGGTGTGAGTGAAGAGTCAAGCACATGTGAATGTGCGATGCCGCTGTCTTTTTAATTTTCCCTCGGCATGGATTACATATTTTTGACCTGCTATTCCAATATGGAGCAGCAAGAAATTACAAACAAACGAAAGTCAGGAAAATTTAAAGGACAAACACGGAACGGTATGAGTGAAGAGCAAGTGTTTTATGTTAAGCGCAGGTGAACGCACGGTGCCGTCGTCTTTAATTTTCCCTCGGCATGCATTACATATTTTTGACCTGCTATTCTGATATGGAGCAGCAAGACGTTACAAATAAACGTAAGACAGGGAAATTGAAAAGACAAGCATTAGTATGGTGCCACACACTCTGAGTCCTCAAAAAAAGTAAAAAAAATTGGGTTGGGCCTGCAAATCAGGTTAATTAATCGAGGTGGGCCAAGTCAGGCTTTAATACCCTCAGGCCAGGTCGGTTCGAACTGGATTTTTTAGCCATAAACTATAGTTTATGTAGTCAGCACATGATATGTTCCATATATAAGGCGCACCAGATTATAAGGTGCACCGTCAGCTTTTTTAGAAAATTAAAAAGGATTAAAAAAGGATTAAGCCATTAAGGATTAAAAAAAACATTTTACTGAAAGCTGTTCCTCTCATCTTTGATCTATGAAGTAGGATGCAACATAAATATTTATCACGGCTTCAGGTTATTAAGATCCCTTGCTTTCACAGATAGGGAAAAGACACTTTTTTAGGGCCAAACACCAGTGGTTGACGCGTAGGGACCAGCAAGGCCTTTTCTGCTACCCTAAAATAACCTGATATTATCATATAATAAAATATAATAATTGTAATAACTTTAATCAAAGTGAATTTCATTTTACATTCATTTTGACTATATATATATATATATATATATATATATATATATATATATATATATATATATATATATATATATATATATATATATATATATAGTCGCTATAAGTTGGTCGCTTTGTTGGTTTGCAGCCACATTTTGGCAGAACATGAGAAAAGGTACAAACGTCTGAGTTTGTTTTCCATGGGGCATTGTGGATATTTTTCAGTAAATGATGAATGATAAAGACAATTTTTGTGGGTGCAAAACAAGGTGAACATTGACGAGTTAGAATGACAGATGATGAAATTATTCTCCA
>NC_142385.1:1700000-1720000 GCF_059441005.1 Hippichthys cyanospilos
TCCTGTACTCTGCATCATCGTCACCATTGATCAGGCCGACAAAAGCAGAGTCATCAGAAAATTTCAGTAGGACACAGCCGTCCATGTTGTATCTAAAATCTGCTGTGTAGAGGGTGAAAAGGAAGGGTGCCAGCACCGTACCCTCGGGGACTCCCACACTACAGGTCAGGGGGGCAGACATACAGTTCCTGGCTCTCACAAACTGAGGCCTGTCTGTGAGGTAGTCCAGAATCCATTCTGCCAGCTGTAGGTCCACTCCAGCCCACTCCAGCTTGTCCCTCAGAAGAGCCGGCTGGATGGTGTTGAAAGTGCTGGAGAAGTCAAAGAATAGGATCCTCACAGCACTGCTGGGCTTCTCCAAATGAGCTAAAGCGCGATGTAACAAGAAGATCACAGCGTCCTCCGTCCCGATACCGGATCGATAGGCGAACTGCAGCAGGTCCATAGCTGAGCCCACCTCACAACTAATGTATTTTTATTGCAAAATATGAGTATGGAATTTACGATTTGAACTTTTATTTGTGTCCAAAACTCCTGTTTTTTTTCTAGTATACAATGGCAAGTTTCCCAAGAAAGAAGACTCGTATGCGTTTGAGGAGGACAGCAGCAGTGAGAGTATGTCTCCTGAACAGCATCACTGCAACGAGTCTCAGGGGTCAGCCTGTCCTTCGTCTGAGGCAGTGGGGAGCATGCCCTGCTCCTCTTCCTCGCCTGCACTCACCGGCACACAGCAGGTACTAACAACCATGCACTGTTTCCAAAACATATTGGCAAGACATTCATTTCACTAGGGTTTGCCTCTGCTCTGTGGTCCCCATTGGCGAATGCGATGCCCTATTTTTATCTTAGCCTGTTCTCCCACCCTGTGGCGTTAAAGTAAATTACATCCAACTTCTCTTGCATATTTATTCATGGTGTTACCAGGCAAACTATTTCCCCTCCACTGGCAGACTGTTGTGTTTCTGACTCATTGACATCTTCCTTTTTCTGGAAACTATAGGGCTCATCTGGGCAATGACAGGAAGACCGTGAACGGGGCACAAGAGTGCACTGGAGGTGCAAAAATCTATCGGAAACTAGTTAAACTAGAATCGACTAATCGTTAAAGCAAATTGATTTTACAGTTCAAACTCATTCCTTAGCAAATGAGACATTTTTCAGAATACAAGGTACATCTGTGTATATGGCGCAGTCTCAATGAACAGGTCTATTTTGGAAAATTCCACAAATCCACTGGGTTAAAAGACACATCATTGTGCATTAAGTGAAAAAAAAAACATTACAGAAAAGATGTCTTATTCAACCCCACACTGACTTTCATACATACTGATTATATGGTGTGCTGCCAATTTTTTAGAAAGTTGATTCTAAGCCAGGGATAGGCAATTCCAGCCCTTGATGCTTTGCAGGCATAGTACTGTACTGCATTTTTCCAGCTTTAAGGTGCGCTTAGTACAGGGGTAGGCAATTCCAGTCCTCCTTGGCTGGTGTCCCGCATGTTTTCCAATTTTCTGTCCCAACACACCTGATTTAGTTCTTCACCAAGCTCCGTTGGAGCTTGAAAATAATCCTAATCATTTGAATCAGGTGTGTTCGAGAGAGAAAACTGGAAAACCTGCAGGACACCGGCCAAGGAGGACTGGAATTGCCCACCCCTGTACTATGCGCATCTTAAAGTCGGAAAAATACAGTACAGTACTGTGCATGCAAAAGCAAGTATGTGATGCAGAGGTAGAAAACAAAAATAAACACAAATCTAAATATTGGTGGATCACTAGATATTGCAAACTGATGAATGCTATCACAAAATATTTATTTTGTCTGTGAACAGGAGAGAACAACCAGAGACCCATCTTACCAAAGCCAGGATGAAGGCCTTTCTGGAGTTTGCAACAACCAACCCACTCACCCAATACCAGTTCCTGCTATCGTCAAGGTTGGTACATTATGAAAAACATACATATTTGTGAAGGGAATCATATATTAGGTTATCATTATGTGCTTAGTTCATTGTTACCCATTTATGCAATCCTAGTTCATCTTGACCCTGTCCTTAGATAGAGCTGTTGACGCACGAAAGTGTGAGCTGGGACCTTGGCCCAGCTGCCGGTGGCGCCCGGCTGGCTCTTTTGTTGTGTCTTGTAATCTGCTATGCTTTTGCTCAAGAAAAGCCAGGGGGGGACGGCTGGGCAGTGGAAAAACTAGCGTTGGAAGACCCACGAGTTACATTTGCCCAAGCTTTTTTCCCTATGCCCGGCATAGAAAAGTCAATCTTGGCTGGTCTGAGTTACTCTTTTTGCTGTTTAAGCAGCTAGGCTTGTCCTAGTCTTCTTTTCTGAGATTTCTCTGACAATATTTTACATTGTATATAAATATTTTGCTCGCTCTTCCCCTTCCAAACAGTCCAAGACTTCAGACAAGAACCGCCATAAGAAGCACAAAGATGTGAAGCCCAAAGTGAAAAAGCTCAAATACCACCAGTATATACCGCCAGACCAGAAGGCTGATAAGTCGCCTCCACCTATGGACTCAGCATACGCCCGTCTTCTCCAGCAGCAGCAGTTGTTCTTGCAGCTGCAAATCCTCAGCCAGCAGAAACACGCTCAGGCTCACTCCCAGTCTCAGCAGCACTCACATGCTGTCCAGTTGCAGGGCCAGGCTCAGCAGCCACAACCTGCCTTCAGTTACCAGCCACACTCACAGGCACAGATGCACAAGTAAGCATATGGCAAAAATCTAAACTGAGAATTACGAAATAGTATTATTTTCATTCAAGATGTTTCGTGGACACCCTTTAAGAACATGTACGGTACATAATTAGTGTACATTTACTCTCAGACATGGAAAGAATCTTTATGAGGATAGACGGAAGAAGCCCTTTCTTTTGAAGTCTCGCGCAGCTGCGGTCATATTAGTAGCGGCCCGATGTTGAATTAAAGTCGAATCTGTACATGATCAAAGATGATTAAAATGGAGAGTTTACATTTGAAATACAATTTTATTATAAAAGAAATCTAGGTAAGAGGCTTCCAACGTTCTGGTGAACATTGTCTTTACTCCTCTGTCTCTGCCTCCTGCCTGTGTGTTGACAAAAACAGCACCGGGGTGCGCTTCATGAGTTATAGGGCGCGTGCCTGTGGAGTTTTAATCTACTCCCGCCCCACAGGCACGTTCTTGTCAGTCATGAAGCACACCCACAGCATAAGGCACACACACATATACACACACACATTGTCGGGGCAGAGAGACACGGAGCAAGGAGCAGACTTCCGCCGGACCATTGGAAATCTCTCTGCCATCAATTTCTTTTATAATCAAATAGTATTTCAAGTGTAAACTCTCAACTGTAATAATCTTTGATCATGTATGGATTCGAATTCAACGTCTGTGCCGCTGCTAATGTGATCGCAGCAGAATGAGACTTCAAAGGAAAAGGGGAACAGTTCACTACTCAAGTCAGTCACAGTCAAGTTTATTGTCAATTTCTTCACGTGTTTAACATACAAAGGAATCAAAATTGCATTTCTTGCCATCCTCTGCCTTTTACATGTACAATAACAATATGCAGGTGCGCAAGACGAGACAATCCTAAAAACTAGATTCTTATCAATAGTAATGTGCAGGATGTTAGGGCTACTTTGCCGAGTGTTGCTAAACTAAAAACTAAAACTAAAAACGACAAACCAGGTATGGCAAGAGTACCCCAAGACAAGACATAAGTAGCAGCGTATTACAAGACAATCCAACAGTACGAGACAACTCTGATTTTGGTTGTCCCAGCTTTGTGCATTTGAGGTAGTTCTAGTGATAGTTCTAAGTGTGATCGCTAGTGCAATAGAAGTATAATTATAAATAAATATGGCAGCAGCAAGTCTGTGCAAATTTTGCAAGTGCATGAGCAAAATTTGAGTTTAGGTGGGGGGGAGTCCAATGACTTAAACTTCGTCTGCCAGCTAGGTGTTTCTTCTGTCCAGGCTGGGGGTAGGATGTATTTTATGTTTGACAGGACTAGTTGTTCAAAGCACTTCATGATGATGGGTGTCAGTGCCACCGGACGATAGTCGTTGAAGCAGGATGGGGAGGATTTCTTTGGCACAGGTATGATGGTGGCAACTTTGAAGCCTGATGGCACAATGGCTTGTCTCAGGGAGGTGTTAAAGATGTCTGTAAAAACATATTTCAGCTCCTCTGCACAGTGTTTCAGCACCCTGCCAGGGATGTTGTCTGGACCTGCTGCTTTCCAAGTGTTGATGGCGGAGAATCTCCTCCTCACGCTGGCAGCAGACAGGCACAGAGGCTGGTCGTGCGAAGGTGGTGGTGTTTTCTGCGGGCGGGTGGTGTTCTGTTCCTCAAAGCGTGCAAATAAACTGTTTAGGTTGTTGAGCAGAGTGATGTCGCTCTCACAGCTTTGTGGTGCAGGTTTGTAATCTGTGATAGTCTGAATGCCCTGCCATAGGCTGTGTGCATTCTAGCTGTCCTTGAAGTGGGAGGTTATCTTTTTTGTGTATTCTTGTTTGGATTTCCTGATGCCACAGGACAGGTTGGCTCTCGCTGTTCTCAGGGCTGATTTATCCCCAGCTTTGAAGGCCTTGTCTCTGGCCCTCAACAGCCTGTGGACGTCTCCTGTTAGCCATGGCTTCTGGTTGGCCCGTGTGGTGATACTCTTGATATGGGTCACGTCATCCATGCATTTGGTGATGTAGGAGTTCACTTTGTCTGTGTACTCCTCAATATCTGTGATGACGTTGTAGGTGGCTGCTTACTTAAAAATGTCCCAGTCTGTTGACTCAAAGAAGTCCTTTCAGGCTGAGGTCATCTGCTGTAGGTTTGATGACTTTCACTCTTGGTTTGTATGCAGGCATTGGCATAATGGTGAGGTGGTCAGAGGCGCCAATGTGGGGGAGGGGGGTGGCTTTGTACGCTCCTTTCTGCTGAATGTAAACACAGTCCAAAATGTTATGTCCTCTTGTTGCAAAATAGATTTGTTGATGAAACATGGGAAGAACAGTTTTGAGATCAGCATGGTTGAAATCCCCAGCAAGGATGATGAAGCCGTCTGGTTGTGCTGTTTGTTCACTGATAGCCTAGTACAGTTCGTTCATTGCCGCACTTCTGTTGTTAGTTGGGGGGATATAGGTAGCCACCAGCAGGATTTAACTTATCTCCCTCGGCAAGTAGAAGGGGCGACACTTCACGATCATGAATTCCGCCAGAGGTGAGCAGTGTTTGTATACTACAGTGGCATCCCGGCACCACTCTTCGCAGATGTAAACACACACGCCGCCACCATGCGACTTCCCCCCATCTGCGAGAGCCCTGTCGGATCTGTAGCATGTTAGCTGCTCTAGTTGTATAGCGGAGTCTGGAATGTTACTATTTAGCCATGTTTCAGTGAAAACTAACAACAGTCACTCACTTTTCGGTTTGCTGATCTCAAATGTCGGATATAATCCATTTTGTTGTCCAGTGATCGGACGTTTGCCAAAAGGATAGATGGTATGGCCGGGCGAGTCGGGTTAGCCTCTAGCCTAGCTTGGATACCGCCGCGCTTGCCCCGCTTCCTCGTCCTGGCACACCGCTTCTGGCGCCTCCTTTCCGGGGGAGGGGTAGCAGGTGAGTCCGGTGAATTACCAGGCCGGCGTAGCAGCCCCAGTTCCCTTAGTGAGTTCTCCAGTTCCGTGTTTAAAACTTGGGAAATCTTGTTTTTCCGGATGTGTAAGAAGACCTGTCGACTGTCCACGTTTGTGGCGTAAACTGACCGGAAAAACTTTCAGACAAACTCTTGTTTGACGAACAAAACAACGCATTGTCGGAAGAGCGAGTGGCCGCTGCGTCTACACGCGCCGCCATCTTGGGGGAAAAAAAAAATATATATATACACAGTGCGCCCCCGGTTTACGAACTACCTGTTTTACAAATTATTCATCTTACGAACGTGGACCGCGGCGTTTTTTTGTCCCCCTCTTAGGCACAAACCTTTCGTCTTCCGAACAATCCAACATGCCGGTCAGTGTGTCCGCACTATTTTTTTTGCTTTGCTACGTCAACAAAATTAACTATTCTTGCATGAGACGCACAGAAACGCCAATATGCCATTGGTCTTATGAAGTCACAGTCACGGTCTCAGTCACGGAGATTCTGATATGCTATTGGCCGACGTCACATCAATCACAGAAATGCCAAGATGCTATTGGCCGAACGCCTTCATCTAGCTTGATGACACAGCTGGTTGGTGTGTTGTGAAGACTTTGCAAACTTTATCTGTTAGACATGGCTTCTAAAATTGCTAGTGGCGGTAAAGGAAGAAGTAAGAGGATGATGACAATAGAAACGAAGCAGAAGTTCATAAAAAAATATGAAGGAGGCGCACGTATAGTTAACCTTGCTCGTGAGTATGGCCGTAATCGCTCGGCAATCTTCTAAGGGCAAGAATTTCCTTGCCAGGGTACGGACCTCGGTCAACAACAAAATGGAGAGGCTTCTTCTATTATGGATTAAAGAGAAGGAAATCACCGGTGATATGTTCTCGTTTGAGAAAAGTTCTATTTTAAGAAAATAAATAAATAAATTCTGCGGGTTGGTCTCTGTTCCCCTCCGCCTCCACCCAGCTCAAGTCACGTCGCCCCAAAGGTAAATGTCATTTTTCCTTTGTATATTTGTTATTTAATTTAACTGTACAGTAGATTATGTTACTAATTTTTAATATGTGTATAAAGTCGTGATGTTTTTACCTAAGGTTTTTGCACGCGTAGCACGTATTCACTAATTCAGTGGTCCCCAACCTTTTGATCACCGCCTTAAATTTAGACTGTGGACCGGGGGGGGGTGCTCTAAAAAGCCACATCATCCTTGTCACTATGCCTCAGATTTATATTGATTTATATTGCGGACCGGCGGGGAGTGGGGGGGGGGGGGGTCGGCTGGCTGGCTGCTTTAAAAACCACATCACAAACGTATGGACGGGGTATGGTATGGACTTTTTGTCCACTTTCTTTTTAATCGCGAGAGGAGAGGGGAGGGGAGAGAGCTTGCTGTGCACTTCATGGTAGATCCGGAAAAAAAGAGCATTGCTGAGAACTTTCACTTTTCTGGGATGTGACAGAGCCAATATTTTCACCAACAGCACCTTTATTCTTTGCCGCTTTACTCGCCTGCCAAAAATTAAAAGTTTCATTGTCGCAATCGAGTGGCCGAGACCGTGCTAAATATTGTGCTGACAATGCTTCGCTATCGTTGGCTTAGCACAGTAACTACAGTTCAGCAGCTGTTAAGTGAAGCAAACGCTGCACATACCAGTTGTCCCAAGTTCTCGCTTCCGCCTTTCGACAAGCCAGGTGAGGGCTCTTCCTTGGCTTTGTTTCGTATTGAAAGTTCAGCTGTCCGTGATGGATCGCTCCCGGTGACCGCAAAGCGGCCACCATGATTCATTCCTGCCCCCTGCGTGAGCCGTTGAATGTTCCCGAAGTTGATTGGCTGTGGCGACTCGAAACGCGGAAAAAGTAAATAAAAATAACTTCACTCGAAAGGCGCTTCTTGTGACCGCGCACGGCCATTTGCGTCGCTCCATTTGCGTCCATCGCGTCACCCGACGTGCATTCGTGCCCAGTCACGCGAACTCCATTGACTACAATACAAAACGCTCCGCTTGTTCGCCTCGTTCGTGTTCGGTGCACGCGTACCATTAAACTAAATCATCTCCACAACATTATTTCGTGTGCAGCCCACGCGGCCCGGTACCAGTTGATCCACGGACCGCTACCGGTCGGCAGACCGGGGGTTGGGGACCACTGCACTAATTAACATAGGTTTGGATTGCCCGTCATACGAGCAATTCGAGTTACGAGCATAGCCACTGAACGGATTAAGTTTGTAACACGGGGGCCCACATATATATATATATATATATATATATATATATATATATATATATATATGTATATATATATATATATATATATATATATATATATATACAGTGGTACCTCGGTACTCGACCATAATCCGTTCTGAGGTGGTGGTCGAGCACCGATTTGTTCGAACACCGAAACCAATTTTACCATAAGAAATAATGGAAAGTATGTGTGCACAAGTAAATGTGCACAAGCAGTACATGATAAAGATAAAGATAAAGATAAATAAAGCATTATAAACCATTTTGTATAATTTACTTACGTTTTGGAGAGTGGTTGATGGCATACAGGAATGGATGTGGAGAGGACGGGAGGGAGTTACTCCTTCCATGATGACGCTAGCTAACTGCGACGCGAGGTACACCGCGTTCATATTTTGCTATAACTTCCTTCTTCGGTTCAATAGTGGTCCTCATTGTTTTCCTCTTTGCCTTCCCCTTATCACTGTCTTTCTTTGGACCCATTATTAAGGGCTAGAGCAACACGAAAAAGTTTAAATCCGGGAAGAAATACTCGAACAAACGTCTTACTCCGCTGGCGGTCTGACTTGAACTGGCACTTACCCGCTGGCCGAGAAGGGCCGAGGAGCGCGTTCGGGTCGGCTCGGCTCGGCTCGGCTCGGCTAGTCGAGAACCGAAAATCTATTCGAGGTCCGATGCATTACCTACTTGAATTTTTTGGTCGAGCACCGATTTGGTCGAGTATAGAGGCGGTCGAGTACCGAGGTACCACTGTATATATAATATATATATATATATATATATATATATATATATATATATATATATATATATATAATTTGTCCGCAAAGTAGCGTCCCATTTTTCACATAAAAAGTAAAAAATAACAAAAAAAACAAAGCTTTTTTTTTCAAACGTGAAAAGTGTTCATGCTATACATATTATTTAAGACAAATATTACTGCAGTACACATATTTACTTGAATCTTATATTTTTAAACCTTATACACTGTACAGCTAGCTGAATGCCACAAAGGAAACATGGTGAATAAAGGGGTGCCCAGGAATTACAACTCACTCTCCATACCAGAGGCACTCTGGCAAACTGCCAAACAGCAACTAACAGCTCTGGCCTGATTGAAGAGATACACCAAGGAGGGAGAGGCTGGGAGAATAAACAAGTTGATCTTCACTGAACCAGCCAAGGTATACGCTCATTGTCAGGGGAACAACAACCGGTCAGACATATGGGAGAATAAGGAATCACTCAACACCAATGCCCAATGGCTAGTGGACCTAGAAGCTGACCACAGCAACCTCCCAGAACAAGAACCAGTAACCATCCAATCGCAGACATCAAAGTAAGAGTGTCAAAAATGAACAGCTGGACAGTACCAAGCCCTGACATGATCCATTAGTACTGGTGGAAAAAGCTAACTGCACTCCATGAGCTCCTAGCAGCACGGATGAACCAGCTTCTTAGGGATGGGACTCACCCAGAGTGGCTAACCCAAGGCAGGACAGCCCTAATCATGAAGGACCCTAAGAAGGAAACCATTCCATCCAACTACCGGACAGTCACCTGTCTCTGCACAATACGGAAGGCTTTCTCAGGCATCATTGCGGCAAAAATTAGTAAGTATGTGGCTCAATACATGAGCGAAGCATAGAAAGGAACTGGCAGTAACACCAGGGAAGCCAAGCACCAGCTACTGGTTGATGGAGCAGTCACCCGAGACTAAGAAGAGACAGACCAATGTATGCCAGGAATGAGTGAGAAATAGACATACTGATCCACCTGGATCTACAGCAATGGCATTAGGGATGTCATTCAGATTGGTTAAGTGTGGCAGGATGGTCTCAAAGAGAGGCGAGATCATCCAGACTAAGGGGACTGATCTACCAGAGGGCAACATAGGTGATATTCAAGACAGATATAAGTATCTTGGCATTCCACAGGCTAACGGAAACCATGAAGAGGTCACAAGGAAGTCAACCACAGCAAATACCTCCAGAGAGTAAGGCAGGTCCTGAAAAACCAATTGAATGGTAAGAACAAGATCCAAGCCTTCTACATGTACACATTACCAGTCATCAGATACCCAGCTGGCATTATAAACTGTTTCTTTCTTTAGCTGACCAAGTTCGTCCTCAACATTTTTTTTTGAGTGTTCTTCTCTCTCTCTCTCTCTTCTTTTTTTCTTCTTCTAAGTGTGCCCTGTAACGGCTCCGTGCTGAGGCACAATAACTAATCAGCTCTTTTGTTATCGGCATATGTGTCACCCCTCTACAAACTTTCACTTGATCACAGATGAGCCTTTGGGTAACGACTGTGTCCTCAGAAATGTTGCGCGTTTCCACTTCTTTATTAATGGAGAGCCCCCTCTCCACTTTAGCTTGGCCATGTGACAGGAGTAGTAACTTCTTGCAGAAGTTCCACAGATCAGTGTAGGAACTGAGATTTTCTGACAGGAAAGTGTCAATCTTAGAGATAGACTGCTGGAAATTGGCAAATTCCAGTGATCTGGCCTCATTGGAAAGAGCCTTCTCAAATAGAGAAATAATATCACCTGTAATAATGCATAAAGGAGCCTCAGTATGAATTTAAAACAAAAATATGCATCTCAATATCAAAGGTAAAGTCGAATCCAAACTAATTGCGCTTATTTTAATCCCTTCCATAAATCATACTTTACAACAGAAACAATTCATTGGTTTGCACTCAATTCATTCCAACCTACCATATTTTTTCCTTATTCTTATCATTTACCAGAGGGTATGCCGCCTTTTGACAGTTTTATCCAGTATAAACTTCTCATTGAGGCACTTCAGTTTCTTTAGGCATTTGTGAGGGTTAGAATGCATTTTTTTTTGGGTCCAGACACATCATGTAATGGACAGTGGCATATTGTAGAGGGCACTTATCCAGTGCCTTCCTGCATATTTCTGAAAGTGCACCCTGGTACTCATTTTTGAACTGCAGAACACTCAGCTCGCTTACCCTGCCTTTAGCCCTTATATGTACAGTATTTCCACAAGAAGAGCATCATTGGAGCATATGTTTGATACTTTTCCAGAAATGGCTGAAAAGCACTTGATATAAACATGAAGAAGTGCAATTTGGCACAGAAGAGAGGATCCTTTGTTGACTCCAACAGGACGTCGAATGTAGCTTTTCCTGGGTTCTTCACCTCCTTTGATTTTACCATCTCAACAAACTTTTCAATAGAATGCCAAATTTCAATGGCTCTCTCTTCAACAGGTAAATTTTCAAGTCAACGATGGCCACCAAAGTGTAAGGGGAATGTGGATGAGAGGGTTGCAGATGTGAAATCCTCTCTCCTTGCTGGGGAATTATGGAAAAGTTAGTGGAGGGATCTCAGCACCTTTTCCACATGCCACAACTCAAATCCACCTTTGAATGAATTGGGCAGTGTGTGGAGACCACAACTTCCAACCACTTGGAGTTGCATCCCACCAAACTGTTCTCCATGTTCGTGTTGTAGGAGATCCATGAATTTTCAATTCACTGAGGGGCCATCAATTGATACAGAGAGCATTTTCCTTAAATTAAGTTCCCTCGTGCCCTCCTGAAATAATTAAAAATACAACCACATTTGATTATTATTATAATTATTACTTTACTTCATATGGATAAAACGGGCCAGGACCCAGAAGAATTCATTTCGGTACCTGAAAATGTACAAAAACGGGCAAAATGGCACATTAAAAGGTTGATAACTCTGTGTAAAATATGATTTTTTTTGTAGGTGTTGAGGTCCTACATATGCCTAAGAAAATTCTTAGCTCTAGGTCAAACGAGTCGGAACTGGCTGCAGTTTTAGGATAATCTGGATTTAATTACAGCAACTTTTACTGATTTGGGGAAACATCCGACTGAGGTGGCGTACAGACCACTCCAATTATCACAACGTCGTAAAATTTGGTAACCGTCATCCTCCATGTCTTGATGCTATTCCTACAAATTCTTAGTTCATTTACTCTTACAGGCTTAGCACAATACATGAAAGTGTAAAAAAAAAAGACATATTTGTCTGTAACTAGGTGGCGTTAAAAATAATTTAAGAATTTATCATGCAGATGTTTTAAGGCAATGACTCGTAATTTTTCTGTGAAGTTTCAGATTTATTTTTTTAAGTTTGTACATTGGAGTTATTAAGGGTTTTGTTGCTCATGTTGAAGGAAATTTGAAACACATATTCTAAAGCCCCACACAAAAATAACACATGAAATGTTTTAAAATACCAAAAGCATTGAGAGCCTTACCTTGAATTGTTCCAGTAAGTCTTCTGCTGTTGAGTGGCATAAGAACTGAGACCTGAGATACCGGGATCTGACAATTGCATTCCCGGTTCTGTCAGGTGTCCAATGTCGGACGTGCAAGTCCAGCTGCTTACGTTTTGTTGACTTTTTCATAGATTTGTCAAACATGATAGTAAACGCGCCTTCTTTCGCCTGTGAAATCAACTCTTTCTTTACAAATGGGGCAACACCAAATCTTGCCATGTAGGTTTTGTTCCTTCCACATGTGAAGGCACTTGCACATTGCGAGTCCGGGAACATCACTTTAAAACAAGGTAAATGCCTCGTTTGATGTGTACGAGTGATGCTAGCTAACTGTAAAACCCATAATATTTCGGCCTTGAGTGTGTCTCCATTTGCAAAGCAGCCAAAGGCATTGCCTGACGAAGCTTCCTGTCGTTGAGTGGAAGTTGAAGGCTGAAGTTCAGTCGCTGGAGAGGCCGTGTTGGGCTCATTAGTGGTAGTGAACATACTTATAGGCAAGCTAGTTGTCCGCCTTGCTACTTTTTTTTTTGGTGCTTTTCCGCTTTAGCATGGGAATCGCTTTATGACCCATTGTCCCTAGCTGTATTGTTTTTTGGCACACAGTACACCTTGCTTCATGAACATTCTCTACTTTCATCAGCCAACCCCGATACCTCTCGTCCGACAACCGTCACTAAATACACACTTTCCTATCGCGAATCGACTCTCACTCAGCTGCTTGAAACTAGGCTACGCAAACGTAATGCATTCCATTCCTCTTCAGTCACTAAATGATGCAAGTTGCAAGCACGTAGATCGAGGTGCTGGCCCAAGATGAAAATGAAAATTAAGCAAGGGACCAGATGGATCAGAAGGACATGAAATTTAAGACTTTCTAAAATTCAAGACATTTTAGACCTTGAAAATCAAAAAAAAATATTTCAGACATTTCAAGGACCCGCGGAGACCCTGGTAGAAAGCTCCTCACCATGCATGGAGGGTTTCACCCTATGTCCAGCACCCTGGGACTATACACTATGCGGAAAGAGGGAGGCTATGGACTAATGAGCGTCAGGGCCACGGTCCAGGATGAAACATAAAAAAAACAAACAAAACAAGACAACATCAGAAAGATGGCCCTGAAGGATGAACTGCTACATGAGTGTCTCAGGCAACAGAACCCTGAGGAGGGTGCAGAGGAGGAGGAACAGACGGATAGAGGAAGTGGCTGATTATCAAGAAATCCTACCAGTGGCTGGTTAATGCAGGACTGACAGACAGCACAGAGGCACTAATCATGGCAACACAAGAGACAGGCCTTAAGCACAAGAGCTGGAGAGGCCAGGATCTACCAGAATAGACCAGACCCAAGATGCAGACTGTGTAAAGGAGGCCCTGAGACAGTCCAGCACTAGCTGGATCAGCGTACATGGAGAGGCACAACCAAGTGGCTTGGATAATATACAGGTACATCTCCAACCAGTATGGAATAGAAGTACCTAAATCCCGATGGGCCATACCACAGAAAATGGCTGAGAACAACAGGGCCAAGGTGCAGTGGGACTTCAGCTTCCAGGCTGACAAACAGGTCCTGGCTAACCAACCAGACATGGTGATGGTGGACAAAGAACAGAAGAAGGTAGTGGTGATGGATGTGGCGATCCCAGCTGACCCCAACATCAGGAAGAAGGAACGAGAAACTTGAGAAGTATCAAGGGTTGAAAGAGCAGCTGGAAAGGATGTGGAAGGTCAATGGTTGCGTGGTTCCTGTGGCAGTGGGGCACTTGGGGCAGTAAACCCCAAACTGGGTAAGTGGCTCCAGCAAATCCCAGGAACAACATCTAAAGCCTCAGTCCAGGAAAGTGCAGTCCTAGGAACATCGAAGATACTGCACAGAACCCTCAAACTCCCAGGCCTCTGGAAAAGGACTTGAGTTTGAGGTTGACACTGAGAGTGTCATGGTGAGAAAGTGAGAGAGGGGGGGGACAAACAATTTTCACACGTACGTATGGGCATATACTGTATGTACGGTTTGTACATTATAGGAAAATGGATTTCATGTTCCATAAATTGAAAAGCTATTTTATTAACTATATATTCATATCGGTTCTT
The DNA here is from genome assembly GCF_059441005.1 of Hippichthys cyanospilos. NCBI lineage: Eukaryota > Metazoa > Chordata > Actinopteri > Syngnathiformes > Syngnathidae > Hippichthys > Hippichthys cyanospilos. Next base: position 1,714,269 of record NC_142385.1, read on the forward strand.
TCCATGTAGGCGAACACAATCACCCTTTTATATTGTTTGTAGCAGTAGTGCAGTTGCAGTAATATACAGCATACAGTAATATACCAATAAATAAGTCATATACCATGCTGTTGTTATTCGGTAATGTGCTTGACTCTAGAGCATCCAGTGAGCAGGTGTCAGTTTGTGCATCTGTTGGTTCATCCAACACTGGCGACAGTAACTCTTCCTCACCAATCAAGACCACATATCCCAACCAAAACAGCATCTCCCCAGTAAAACCTGGGCCCCTGCCAGCTAATCTGGATGACCTTAAAGTAGGTTCTACACTTTATTACCACTGTGTACTTCCAACTCCAAGGAAATGCCAAGTAAGTATGTTCATGTTTTTTTTTTCTGTAAGGTATCAGAGCTCCGGCAGCATCTTCGTATCCGTGGATTGCCTGTGTCTGGTACCAAGACGGCTCTCATTGAGCGACTCCGGCCATTCAAAGACTACAACTGCGGTTCATCTCCATCAGGCTCCTCTGATATCACCACAGTGACCTTCCCCGTCACCCCAACGGGCTCGCTGTCATCTTACCAGTCTCCATCCTCTTCCAGCACCCTGTCCCAGGGAGGCTATTATCCTTATCCCAGCAACTCCTCCACCCCACCAATCTCACCAGCATCCTCTGAGCATTCCCTCAGTGGCTCACTCCCAGATACCTTCAATGATGTACCAATGTCCTCTCCACCACAGTTTGCTCTGCAGGCATCTCCTGGCCAGCTCAGTGTGGATGATGGCCTGGGAGGGGTTAGAGCAGCAGCAGGAGAAGGTTGCGGTGTTGACAGCATCAATGCAGAAAAAGATAAAATGCTGGTGGAAAAACAAAAGGTGATTGAAGAACTGACATGGAAGCTACACCAGGAACAAAGACAGGTGAGAACAACAATGCTAATCCAAATCACAGTATCACTCAATTTAACTACATACCTTTCTTTTTTACCATTGCTAATTACTCGGGGTGTGCACATCGCTTCACAAACTACAAAACAAGACGTTTTCAATACGTAGGATACAAAGACAGTTCAATTTGAAAGTGGAACAATTCGATTCGACCCAGAGGTATTTATGATTCGATTCCAGATGGCATGGCTCAGTTTGAGAGCAGTGGCTTTTTTGTCATAATTTAACATGTATTTGAATGAACTTAGTACTGTAAAAGTGTCAAATAAGACGATTCAAAATGTATTTTGAATTCTTTCAAAAAGTGAAACAAGCCAATTTGGTTCGATGCGTTTATGTCTTTCAAATAAAAAAAAACGGTATCCTGATTCAAATTGTTTTTTTGTTACAGCCCTTATAATTATTGGATATTTTCCTTCCAATTCCCCTTTTTTGCCGAAGATTGAAAACTTAGGGATTCGACTTGCCATTTAGGGTATGAATGATAGATGTCAAACAGATAGACTCCTGGAATTCTAACTGTCATATGTAACAATATTTTAATCGCACAAAAAGTTGGTGGCTCTAACAAAAGTCGTTAAAAAAAACAAAAGTCTGTGTGTGTGTGCGTGCGCACACACACACACTTATATATATATATATATATATATATATATATATATAAACCCTTCACTTCATAGTCATTTTGAGACGGTAGTGATAAGGGGTTGCTAAATGTTTGTTTAATCTCTCATGCAGTATTATTGCCGGAAACATAGATTAAAATAAGTATCAAATTTATCGAATAATTGATTGATTATTTATTAAATTAATAGACAAAATAATAATCCAGCAATAAAACTTATTTTAACTTACTTCAAACTTGTTGTGGAAATCCTTTGACTTCAACCTTTCAACAATAATTATTCTCTCATTTCCGCAGTCCATGAAAGCAGATTATTTTTGGTGATCAAAATTCATCCATTTCTATTAGGCTCATATCTTTGTTATAGAGTCACAGGCGTGCTGGAGTCGAGATCCCATGTGAATGATCATTCTTAAAATATTAGATACGGACGGCCATAATTACGATACATTACCATTCAACTTAGAACTTTTAAAACATTCAAAGATAGCTTCAATTTATCTGGCGACATAGTACAGCATAAATCTGTTATCATACAAAACAATTATCCTTATGCTTAGGTTGAGGAGCTAAAGATGCAGCTTCACAAGAGAAAGCGCTGTTATGGAGCAACGCAAGGCACCATCGCACCATCTCAGCCCCACAATCTGTCCATGCATAATCAAACACAAGCAATAATTGGCCATCATCCCTACGGAGTGAACATCAAACAAGAGCCTATGTCACTGTCTTCAAGCTGTCCGCTCTCCTCTTCCAAACATGTCAAGAGCTCCCCAGGGAACTGCATGGAGGACATGGGACAATGTAACGCTATGCTTCACAATATGGGGGGCGACTGTGTGCCACATTGTATGAACTCAGCCCCTTCCTCAGGGAGCCCATCCACCATGACTGCATTCCTCAGTTCGCAATGTTCGCCACAAGAATCCCCCTTTGAAAAAGCTTCTGGAAGCCCTGAGCCGCCTTCTCCGAGCAACCCTTGCATGCGATCACCTTCGGTGGGGACGGATGGCTGCGGTCACAGCACATCCCACTTTCTCAACAGAGGATGTATTATGCAGGTATGATACAAATAATTGTAGAAAAGTTATGTAGAACTCTAATTTTAAATAATTAGTGGAACATCTGAAGTTGAAATTGCTCCATGTAAGGCAGGCATGTCCAAACCCGGTCCTCGAAGGCCACCTATCCTGCATGTTTTTGATGTTTCCGTCATCCAATGCAGCTGATTCAAATGATCAGGTTTGTTGTCAGGCTTCCGCTGAGCTTGCTGATGAGCTGATCATTTGAATCAGGTGTGTTAGGAGGACAGAAGCTTCCGAAACATGTTGGATAGGCGGCCCTCGAGGACTGGGTTTGGACATGCCTGATGTAAGGTAACAGCACCTTCAAGGTTTAGCATGTTAGCTCCCATTGTGTTTTTAGATCAGGGATCCCCAAACTTTTTATCACCGGTCAACGCTTGAGATTCTTATCGTGGACCATGGGGGCAAATATAAAGTACACATAAAATATGACCTCACTATTAACGATATTCCTAGAACAGATGTCGAACTCCAGTCCTCAAGGGCCTGGTCCTGCATGTTTTCTGCTCTCTCTCATACACGCCTGATTCAAATGATTAGAAACGTTTTCAAGATCCTGCAGAGCTTGTTAATGAGCTAATCATTCGAATCAGGTGTGTTTGGGAGAGGCAATTGGAAAACATGTAGGATACCGGCCCTCGAGGACTGGATTCTTGTTACAAGAATTATGTATCTTACAAAATGTACACAAATTTCATTGGTTAAATCAATCAGAACTGGATTACAAATTGTATTCATTTCAATACAAAATGTCAATTTGATGTGATCAATGCAAAACCTTTGCATATGCGAATAAATAACAAAGGGGAAATACCTGGCATAAACGAAAATGCTAATGAGCTAACCGTATACAAGGCAGAACAATATAACATGCTGAAGATCTAACATGAGCTAATATCTTATCCACAGTCACAAGCTGTTGGATCAACAAACACATTTTTGGGCATAATATAAAAGACAAAATTTAAACAGGAAAGTAGGACTTTGAGACAGTCGTGGGCCAGATGTCACAGAGAGAGAGAATACAACATGTGTTAACAACTGACTGCTCTCAACTGAATTTGCACCGTCTTTCCTCACTACAAAATGCAATATCAACAGCGGCCAGAGGTAGCGCCAAAAAAAACAAAGATCAAGCCAATTAAAGCACAGATCCATAACTGTTAAACGATAAACTAAATCAGTTCCAAAACATTATTATTTTGGGGGCAGCCAATGTGGCCTGGTACCAGTTGATCCATTGACTGGAGACATGGTTTTATGAACCAAGATGCATATTGTACACATTTTTTCTCAATGGATGAATGTGTAGACAGAGAGCTAAAACTAATGTTTGCAAGTAAGTGTTAAGAGGTATGAATGTGACAAATTTGAATGGAACCGTCATCTATAATGGTTTGTCAAGCGGTTATAAGAACGGACCACCAAAGTTTAAATATCATGTAAAGCATGATAATGCCTCCCAGTGGACAAGGCTGCTAATTGTAGTCTAGTCCTAATAGCTGCATACACATGCCATTTAACTGCCATGATGGCTTATTTATTGCATCTTAGTGTCAAGGGCGTCAGCTATATTTGTTTTGATGGTTCACTTTTATTACTGATATATTTAAACAGTATTAGGTACAGTGCAACTGTATAATTCAAGACATTGGGTTGATTTTGAGTTTAAGTGGAAAAACTGAAACGTAAAGTTGGTTTTGGTAGGTGTTTACAAGAGTTCCAAAACCTACTTGGTGCTTACTTTATGGAAGGAAGTGAATAAGGGTGGGGTTGACAACGTAAGATGGATGGAATGGGACAGGGGGTGAGAACGGAAGTTGGCGACGAACCGGCTGTTGTCTGAAGGACAGACTTACAATTACAATTTTTAGCATGAAAACAATGGCTGGCTATCAATGACGGAAAGGGGGCGGGGCACCAACTCTTCAAATACTTATTCTCATCATTTATTTCTTTTGGATTGTTTTCTCCTTTTCAAGTTAGTGGATTTGCGAGAACCAATTTTAGTTTGCTTGTCCGTACAGTATTTGTTTTGCTTCACAATTGCAACGCTTGGTCGTACTTGGCTTTCTTCAGTGTCAATAAGGTATAAAATGTAATAATTGCTGGAGAGTAGTGTTTTAAAATTTACCAGCCAGCATCCCAAATGTAAAAATAAAAGTAACATTATTGGCATGATAACCTGCAAATATTTGGTCGGATTCACACTTGTGAAAAATATATTTAAACTGATACATATTTGATTCATTTCAGAGCCCGATCAGTTTTGACAAGTACGGAGATTCAGTATTTTGATATCTTTTGTTTATTATTATTTAACACGAGAAGGTCCAGCATTTGACTCTACTACCAATAAAGACCACAGGGTGCCAATTGGCACCAAGGAGTTTAGCTAACACCCTAAATCACCTGTGAACGGCTAACTGTATTATGTAAATTGAAAAAAGAGAAGTTGCACACTCACTTTATCTTGTTGGGGGAGCAGACATGCAAATTGGGGTCATTAGTGGGTGGGGAAGAGCTTGCACAGACCCATCTTTTGAAAACTTCATTCAAGATCAGAAAGGCTGACGTTGCACAGAATTTTATCTTTCTGAGAGAGCAGCACACAAGTTTTTCCTCTGATTGTGAGATTTATTGATAAAATTAAACGAAAAAAAAAATCCTAAAAATGTATACAGTATATGCGTCATCAGGGTGCAGTCAGTTTTTGTCATTCAGTCATTCACATTCCAGTCGACCAGGGTTGTGCGATGTGATGCAGTTGGTGACAAATGACCCCCACACATCAGAATTTGCAGCAACCATATCAGTTTTTGCTCATTCACTGCGGGTGGACATGTCATCAAATCGAGGCTGTTGCATGATATCTTTGAAGTGGGTTCGGGACATTATTCAAATGATCTGTGGGTTTCCCAGGTTTCCTGACCAACAGTCATTTAGTGATGGTACCCTGGTGACTCGGCGCAAGAGCCCAACCCAAGAAACAAAATGGAAGCTGAAAGAAGGCCCAAAACTCTTTACACTGTGCTAAGTGGACAAGTAATAAAGTTAAAAAAAAAAGAAACACTCCACTTTTCCTTTTTTGCTT
>NC_142385.1:1725000-1727500 GCF_059441005.1 Hippichthys cyanospilos
ACCTTTGTATTGACATCGACGCCAATGCTAAAAGTCACGTTGGTCCAATTTCCGTTTTTTGCTTTTTCAGCCATTGTGGGTTAGAAAAAAAAAGTGGGTAGATTTGAATTTTCTGCTCAATGTCCGTGGGTGTGGCTTTGATGTACGCTATGCCTCATGGTTGCCGTTATCTTAAGGTTGAGCAACTTCATTTTTTTTCTTATTTTTGTTTTTTTTCGTAAATAACTTTAACTACTTCCAACATTAAACACGATGGATCAATATAGCACCGCCTTCGTGCAGTGAGCATCCAGTCACGTCACGTTCAATGTGAGGCCTCTCGATGGTGAACTTATGGCTCAATTGACTAATACAGCTGTCTATTAAGAATTAGGGCCACTGACATATCCATCTGCGCTTGCGTAGAAGCCCGGGCCGTGTAGTTATTACAATTATTATAGTTTATCATAGTTATGATAATATCAGGTTATTTTAGGCTTTCAGAGAAGGACTGGTCAGTGTACATTTTTTTGGCATGTTAAAATTTCATAAATTTTCAGGATAAATAAAATAAGTGTGATGGGCCACTCGTGCATTGTGGCAATTTGCAGCTACACATCACTGTCACTTCGATTCACCAAAGACACTCAGGTGGATTTTGGGTGATTTTCTTTATCGCAACACTGCAACGCAGTGTGACAAAGGGTACTGGTGAGTCAGTTGTTCTGACACCAATACACTCTCCTCGCAGCACTAACTCTGTTCTTTTTTTAAACAAAGAATCTAGATTTATATTAACATTCTGATACAAAATAGAAATAGAAAAATACTTTCACTCTAGTTAATGGCGCGTCCTAGGCAGGCTAAACTGAGAGAACCAGCATGTCAAGTGATAACACATGCTAATTGTTTTAACCTAGACTCTTCATTAATCTACGTTTCATATTGGTAACTAACCATCAATCTGATGCGATACCCCCTCATCTTTTTTTCTTTTCAAGAGATGCCAGCTAACGCCAGAGAAGAGAAGGAGAGGTCCTCTGTAACCAAAGTCTTGCCTCACATTACTGTGTTCCCAGGGTACCCCAGCCTACTCGTTCCAAGGCTCCACCGCCACTACGAACACCATTCACACACACAGCTTCATAATGACCACTTGGAGACTCTGCTGAGCCCCATGAGCAGGGAAAGAGAGGTAACATCTGTTAAGATGGCCACGGATGACGGGCATCAAGAAGACGAAGGAAACCAGGACAACAAAGGATACAGCAGCCCACACAACCACCAGCACCACGCTCACCATACCCAACAGGACAAAGTTGGAGCCAACAGAGATCTGCTGGACACGCCTCTTTCACCTCTCAACAAGGTGCCTGCTATCAGCGAGGTGCAGGGGATGGTCAGTATGTCTTTCAGCGAAACCCCGTGGGAGACCATGGAGTGGCTAGACCTGACGCCACCAACCTCTAGTGCCGCCTTCAATGTTCCGACGCCGATCGTGCCCAGCATTTTCAATGCAGAGTTTTTGGATGTCACCGACATTAACTTGAACTCTGCTATGGACCTTCATTTGGAGCATTGGTGAACAGACAGATTGACAAGCCAGAGCCAAGACAAGGCTTTTATTAACTGTACTGATCAGAAGAAGCAGTTACAGCATTAGATAAGAAAAAAATCAATTTAAGAAGGCCCAGCAATTCAGACCAATCCTGAAACAACACCAAAAGAGACGTTATCAGCACCCTATGTAAATGCTGAGCCATTAACTATTTCAATGCCAAGTGTTATGGGAAAAGGCAACCTCTAGAGCATGGGTGTCAAATTGAAGACCCAGGGGCCAAATCCGGACTGCCATTTCATTTTATATGGCCCGCAAAATGATAATTATGACTTTTAAGATTCTGACTGAATTTACGGGGTCCACCAAAATTGTCCCCCAAGCCTTGACCCTCAGATGGGGGTCTCAATTTGGGGGGTCTACCAAAATGGTCCCCACAAGTGCAAGAGGTTCCCAAAAAGAAAGTAAAACCTGGGTCTTGGTCCTCACGTTGCAGCAAAAACCAAGGGCACACGTTCTTCTTTTGGGGAGGGGGGGGGGCATTAACATAATGCACTGCATTTTCTAGCCTCTAAGCCAGTGGTGTCAAACATACGGCCTGCAGGCCAGCAAATGGGTTTAATCTGGCACGTGAGATGAATTTGTAATGTAAAGTACAAAAATGAAATTAATCTTTTTCTTCTTTCTTTCAAGTTGTTGTTATAAAGTTGTTTTAATATATACAATGATTTAATTAGTCCGGCCCACTTGGGAATTGATTTTCCTCCACGCACACTTAAGTGAGTTTGACACCCTGCTCTAGAGCAGTGGTTCTCAAAGTGGGGTCCTTGGCCTAACTGCAGGTTGGCCATGAAAGAATTTGGGTTATTGAGTCATTCACTGCCATGCCAGTAAATTTGATCTTCGATGTCTCTAGCCATTGTTGGCAATGAAAGTGTTAAATACCTCAGGTACTTACTGAGT